>NC_080385.1:111059938-111265753 GCF_014773155.1 Arachis stenosperma
GGAGCAATGATCTGCTAAGGCTTGGCTGGCCATTGGCCATGTCTAGTGTTTTGGACCGAAGCTTTCTTTGAAAGCTTGGCTGGCTGTGAAGCCATGTCTAATTCCTGGACCGGAGTCTTAGACTAGCATTGCAATGATTCCTGGAAATTCAAATTGAGAATTCTGAAACATTTATTTTCTATTTTTCACATAATTTTTGAAAAAAGCACAAAAAAATTTTCAAAATCATAAAAACCAAAAATATTTTATGTTTCTGTTTGAGTCTAGTGTCTAATCTTAAGTTTGGTGTTTTGCATGCCTTGTTTATTTGATCTTGGTTCTATTTTCAAGTCAATAGTACAGGGGACTGAAGATTCAGAACATCCAGCAGAGGAATTACACAGAAAAACTGGGCGTTCAAAACGCCCAGTGAAGAAGGACAGACTGGCGTTTAAACGCCAGCCAGGGTACCTGGTTGGGCGTTTAACGCCCAAAAAGGTAGCATTTTGGGCGTTAAACGCCAGAATGGATACCATTCTGGGCGTTTAACGCCAGGATGGCACAAGGGGGAGGATTTTGTTTTCAAAATCAATTTTTTTCAAGTTTTCAAAGTTTTTCAAAATCAAATCTTTTTCAAATCAAATCTTTTCAATCAAATGTTTTCAAAATCAATTTCTTTCCTTTTTTTAAAGATACTTACTAACAATTAATGATTTGATTGAACATTTCAAGTATGTTGCCTTTTCTGTTGAGGAAGGTTTAATGTTTGAATCATATCTTTTCTTGTTAGGCAAGTCATTAATTTTTAAAATCAAATCTTTTTAAAATTGTTTTTAAATCATATCTTTTCAATCACATCTTTTTTTAAAAAAAAGCATAACTTTTCAATCATATCTTTTTAATCACATCTTTTTCAAAATAAGTTTTCAATCAAATCTTTTTAATTTCTAATTTCAAAATCTTTCTCAAAAATCACTTTACTTCTTTCCCACTTTTGTTTTCGAAAATCAATTAGTGTTTTTCAAAATGTTTTCAAAATCTTTTACTTAATTTTCGAAAACTCTCTTCCCCTCTTCCCACATCCTTCTATTTATGGAGTATAACTCCTTCTTAATGCACAATTCGAACTCTATCTAATCAAGTTCGAATTCTTCTACCTCTTCCTTCTAATTTTCTTTTCCTTTGACACCTCAAGGAATCTCTATACTGTGACATAGAGGATTCAATATTTTCTTGTTCTCTTCTCTTTCATATGAGCAGGAACAAAGACAAAGGCATTCTTGTTGAAGCTGACCCTGAACCTGAAAGGACCTTGAAGCGAAAGCTAAGAGAAGCTAAGGCACAACTCTCTGCTGAGGACCTGACCGAATTCTTCAAGGAAGAAGAAACCATGGCAGCCGAAAATAACAACAATGCCAACAATGCAAGGAAGGTGCTGGGTGACTTTACTGCACCTACTCCTGACTTCTATGGGAGAAGCATCTCTATCCCTGCCATTAGAGCAAACAACTTTGAGCTTAAGCCTCAATTAGTTTCTCTAATGCAACAGAATTGCAAGTTCCATGGACTTCCATTGAAAGATCCTCATCAGTTCTTAGCTGAATTCTTGCAAATCTGTGACACTGTCAAGACCAATGGGGTAGACCCTGAGGTCTACAGACTTATGCTATTCCCTTTTGCTGTAAGAGACAAAGCTAGAATATGGTTAGACTCTCAACCTAAAGAAAGCCTGGACTCTTGGGAAAAGCTAGTCAATGCCTTCTTGGCAAAGTTCTTTCTACCTCAAAAATTGAGTAAGCTTAGAGTGGAAGTCCAAACCTTTAGACAGAAGGATGGAGAATCCCTCTATGAAGCTTGGGAAAGATACAAACAATTGATCAGAAAATGTCCATCTGACATGCTTTTTGAATGGAGCATCATAGGTATTTTCTATTATGGTCTCTCTGAACTATCCAAAATGTCTTTGGATAGCTCTGCTGGAGGATCTCTTCATCTGAAGAAGACGCCCACAGAGGCTCAAGAGCTCATTGAAATGGTTGCAAATAACCAATTCATGTACACTTCTGAAAGGAATCCTGTGAACAATGGGACAAATCAGAAGAAAGGAGTTCTTGAGATTGATACTCTGAATGCCATTTTGGCTCAGAACAAGATATTGACTCAACAAGTCAATTTGATTTCTCAAAGTCTGTCTGGAATGCAAAATGCACCAAGCAGTACTAAGGATGCTTCATCTGAAGAAGAAGCCTATGATCCTGAGAACCCTTCAATGGAAGAGGTGAATTACCTAGGAGAACCCTATGGAAACACCTATAATTCTTCATGGAGAAATCACCCAAATTTCTCATGGAAGAATCAAGAGAGACCTCAACAAGGTTTCAATAACAATAATGGTGGAAGAAACAGGTTTAGCAATAGCAAGCCTTTTCCATCATCTTCTCAGCAACAGACAGAGAATTCTAAGCAGAACCCCTCTGACTTAGCAACCATGGTCTCTGATCTAATCAAAACCACTCAAAGTTTCATGACTGAAACAAGGTCCTCCATTAGGAATTTGGAGGCACAAGTGGGACAGCTGAGCAAGAAAGTTACTGAACTCCCTCCAAGTACTCTTCCAAGCAATACAGAAGAAAATCCAAAAGGAGAGTGCAAGGTCATCAACATGGCCGAATTTGGAGAGGAAGGAGAGGAAGTGGACGCCACTGAGGAAGTCCTCAATGGGCGTGCACTAGCCTCCACAGAGTTCCCTAATGAGGAACCATGGGAATCTGAGGCTCAAAATGAGACCATAGAGATTCCATTGGACTTACTTCTGCCATTTATGAGCTCTGATGAGTATTCTTCCTCTGAAGAGGATGAGTATGTCACTGAAGAGCAAGTTGCTAAATACCTTGGAGCAATCATGAAGCTAAATGACAAGTTGTTTGGAAATGAGACTTGGGAGGATGAACCCCCTTTGCTCACAAAAGAACTGGATGACTTGTCTAGGCAGAAATTACCTCAAAAGAAACAAGATCCTGGGAAGTTTTCAATACCTTGTACCATAGGCACCACGACCTTCAAGAAGGCTCTGTGTGACTTAGGGTCAAGTGTAAACCTCATGCCTCTCTCTGTAATGGAGAAGCTAGGGATCTTTGAGGTACAAGCTGCAAGAATCTCACTAGAGATGGCAGACAACTCAAGAAAACAAGCTTATGGACTTGTAGAGAATGTTTTGGTTAAGATTGAAGACCATTACATCCCTACTGATTTCATAGTCCTAGAGACTGGGAAGTGCATGGATGAAAACATCATCCTTGGCAGACCCTTCCTAGCCACAGCAAAGGCTGTGATTGATGTTGATGGAGGTGAACTGATCATTCAAGTGAGTGAAGAATCCTTTGTGTTTAAGGCTCAAGGATATCCCTCTGTCACCATGGAGAGGAAGCATGAAGAGCTTCTCTCAAATCAGAGACAAGCAGAGCCCCCACAGTCAAACTCTAAGTTTGGTGTTGGGAGGCCACAACCAAACTCTAAGTTTGGTGTTGAACCCCCACATTCAAACTCTAAGTTTGGTGTTGGGAGGTTCCAACATTGCTCTGAGTATCTGTGAGGCTCCATGAGAGCCCTCTGTCAAGCTACTGACATTAAAGAAGCGCTTGTTGGGAGGCAACCCAATGTTATATTTTATCTATTTTCTTTTGCTATTTTATTTTATTTTGTAGGTTGATGATCATAAGAAGTCACAAAATCAATTGAAAAAGCAAAAACAGAATGAAAAACAGGAAGAAAAATAGCACACCCTGGAGGAAGAACCCACTGGCGTTTAAACGCCAGTGAGGTTAGCAGTTGGGCGTTTAACGCCCAGTCTGGCACCATTCTGGGCGTTTAACGCCAAAAAGGGGCACCAGACTGGCGTTAAACGCCAGAAAAGGGCAAGAACCTGGCATTAAACGCCAGGAATGGGTACCAGCCCGGCGTTTAACGCCAGAAATGGCTCAAAACGTGATTTTGAATGCCATTTGGTGCAGGGATGACTTTTCCTTGACACCTCAGGATCTGTGGACCCCACAGGATCCCCACCAACCCCACCACTCTCTCTATCTTCTTCACCCATTCACCAATCACCTCAATACCTCTTCCCCAAAAACCCTTCACCTATCAAATCCCATCTTTCTCTTCACCACTCACATCCATCCTTCATAAAACCCCACCTACCTCACCCTTCAAATTCAAACCAATTTCCCTCCCAAACCCACCCATAAATGGCCGAACCCCATCTTCCCCCTCTCCTATATAAACCGTTCTTCACCCCTTCATTTTCACACAACCTAAACACCACTTCTCCCCCTCTTTGGCCGAACACTAAGCCACTCCCTTCTTCCTCATTTCTTCTTCTTCTACTCTCTTCTTTCTTCTTTTGCTCGAGGACGAGCAAACCTTTTAAGTTTGGTGTGGTAAAAGCGTTGCTTTTTCGTTTTTCCATAACCATTTATGGCATCCAAGGCCGGAGAAACCTCTAGAAAGAGGAAAGGGAAGGCAAAAGCTTCCACCTCCGAGTCATGGGAGATGGATAGATTCATCTCAAGGGTGCATCAAGACCACTTTTATGAAGTTGTGGCCTTGAAGAAAGTGATCCCCGAGGTCCCCTTTTCACTCAAAAAGGGTGAATATCCGGAGATCCGCCATGAGACCCGAAGAAGAGGTTGGGAAGTGCTTACCAACCCCATTCAACAAGTCGGAATCTTGATGGTTCAAGAGTTCTATGCCAATGCATGGATCACCAAGAACCATGATCAAAGTGTGAACCCGGATCCAAAGAATTATCTTACTATGGTTCGGGGGAAATACTTGGATTTTAGTCCGGAAAATGTAAGGTTAGCATTCAACTTGCCCATGATGCAAGGAGATGAACATCCTTACACTAGAAGGGTCAACTTTGATCAAAGGTTGGACCAAGTCCTCACAGTCATATGTGAAGAGGGCGCACAATGGAAGAGAGATTCAAGAGGGAAGCCGGTTCAATTGAGAAGGCATGACCTCAAGCCCGTGGCTAGAGGATGGTTGGAGTTTATCCAACGCTCAATCATACCCACTAGCAACCGGTCCGAAGTTACTCTAGACCGGGCCATCATGATTCATAGCATCATGATTGGAGAAGAAGTGAAAGTTCATGAGGTTATAGCCCAAGAACTCTATAAAGTGGCGGACAAGTCTTCCACCTTGGCAAGGTTAGCCTTTCTGCATCTCATTTGTCACCTCTGTTATTCAGTTGGAGTTGACATAGAAGGAGATATCCCCATTGATGAGGACAAGCCCATCACCAAGAAAAGGATGGAGCAAACAAGAGACCCCTCTCATCATGAGATCCCTGAGATACCTCAAGGGATGCACTTTCCTCCACAAGACTATTGGGAGCAAATTAACACCTCCCTAGGAGTATTGAGTTCCAACATGGGACAACTAAGGGTGGAGCACCAAGAACACTCCATTCTCCTCCATGAAATTAGAGAAGATCAAAGAATCATGAGAGAGGAGCAACAGAGACAAGGAAGAGACATTGAGGAGCTCAAACACTCCATAAGACCTTCAAGAGGAAGAACAAGCCGCCATCACTAAGGTGGACCCGTTCTTTAATCTCCTTGTTCTTTAATATTCTATTTTTCGAAAATTATGCTTTATGTTTATCTATGTTTGTGTCTTATGATCATTAGTGTCTTAGTGTCTATGCCTTAAAGTTATGAATGTCCTATGAATCCATCACCTTTCTTAAGAACTGTTCTTAATTGAAAAAGAAAAGAATTGCATGAATTTTGAATTGTATAACAGTTTAATTATTTTGATGTGGTGGCAACACTTTTGTTCTATGAATGTATGCTTGAACAGTGCATATGTCTTTTCAATTTGTGGTTCATGAATGTTGGCTCTTGAAAGAATGATGAAAAAGGAGACATGTTACTGAGGATCTGAAAAATCATAAAAATGATTCTTGAAGCAAGAAAAAGCAGTGAATACAAAAAAAAAAAAGAAAGCAAGCGAAAAAAAAACCGAAAAAAAAAGAAGAAAGAAAAAGAAAGAAATAAAGTTGTGATCCAAGGCAATAAGAGTGTGCTTAAGAACCCTGGACACCTCTAATTGGGGACTTTAGCAAAGCTGAGTCACAATCTGAAAAGGTTCACCCAATTATGTGTCTGTGGCATGTATGTATCCGGTGGTAATACTGGAAGACAGAGTGCTTTGGGCCACAGCCAAGACTCAATAAGTAGCTGTGTTCAAGAATCATCATACTTAACTAGGAGAATCAATAACACTATCTGGATTCTGAGTTCCTAAAGAAGCCAATCATTCTGAGTTCCAAAGGATAGAGTGAGATGCCAAAACTATTCAGAGGCAAAAAGCTAAAAGCCCCGCTCATCTAATTAATACTGATCTTCATAGATGTTTTTGGAGTTCATTGCATATTCTCTTCTTTTTATCCTATTTGATCTTCAGTTGCTTGGGGACAAGCAACAATTTAAGTTTGGTGTTGTGATGAGCGGATAATTTGTACCCTTTTTGGCATTATTTTTAGTATGTTTTTAGTATCTTCTAGTTAGTTTTTATTATATTTTTATTAGTTTTTAGTTAAAATTCACTTTTCTGGACTTTACTATGAGTTTGTGTGTTTTTCTGTGATTTCAGGTATTTTCTGGTTGAAATTGAGGGATCTGAGCAAAAATCTGATCCAGAGACTGAAAAGGACTGCAGATGCTGTTGGATTCTGACCTCCCTGCACTCGAAGTGGATTTTCTGGAGCTACAGAAGCCCAATTGGCGCGTTCTCAACGGCGTTGGAAAGTAGACATCCTGGGCTTTCCAGCAATATATGATAGTCCATACTTTGCCCAAGATTTGATGGCCCAAACCGGCGTTCAAAGTCACCTACAGAAATTCCAGCGTTAAACGCCGGAACTGGCACCTAAATGGGAGTTAAACGCCCAAATTGGCACCAAAGCTGGCGTTTAACTCCAAGAGGAGTCTCTACACGAAAATGCTTCATTTGCTCAGCCCAAGCACACACCAAGTGGGCCCGGAAGTGGATTTTTATGTCATTTACTCATCTATGTACACCTTAGGCTACTAGTTCTCTATATATAGGACCTTTTACTATTGTATTAGAGAGCTTTTTGATCATGTTTTTATGATTGAACTCACTTTGGGAGGCTGGCCATTCGGCCATGCCTAGACCTTGTTCTTATGTATTTTCAACGGTGGAGTTTCTACACACCATAGATTAAGATGTGGAGCTCTGCTGTACCTCGAGTATTAATGCAATTACTATTGTTCTTCTATTCAATTCCGCTTGTTCTTTGTCCAAGATATCACTTGTTCTTCAACTTGATGAATGTGATGATCCGTGATACTCATCATCATTCTCACTTATGAACAAAGTGCCTGACAACCACTCTTGTTCTACTAGCATACGAGGCTTAGTGAATATCTCTTGGATTTCTGATACACGATGCATGGTTGATCGCCTGACAACCGAGTGCTCGCCTGACAAACGAGCCAGCCATTCCGTGAGATCAGAGTCTTCGTGGTATAGGCGAGAACTGATGGCGGCATTCAAGAGAATCCGGAAGGTCTAACCTTGTCTGTGGTATTCTGAGTAGGATTCAATGATTGAATGACCGTGACGTGCTTCAAACTCCTAGCAGGCGGGGCGTTAGTGACAGACGCAAAAGGATCGATGGATTTTATTCCGGCCTGACCGAGAACCGACAGCTGATTACCCATGCTGTGACAGAGCATAGGCGACGTTTTCACTGAGAGGATGGGAGGTAGCCACTGACAACGGTGAAACCCTTGCATAAGCTTGCCATGGAAAGGAGTAAGAAGGATTGGATGAAGACAGTAAGAAAGCAGAGAGACGGAAGGGAAGGCATCTTCATTCGCTTATCTGAAGCTCTCACCAATGATATACATAAGTATCTCTATCTTTATCTTTATGCTTTATTCGTTTATCACCATACCCATTTGAGTCTGCCTGACTGAGATTTACAAGGTGACCATAGCTTGCTTCATACCAACAATCTCCGTGGGATCGACCCTTACTCGCGTAAGGTTTATTACTTGGACGACCCAGTGCACTTGCTGGTTAATTGTGCGAAGTTGTGTTTATGCCATGGTATTGAGCACCAAGTCTTTGGAGCCATTACCGGGGATTGTTTTGTGTAAAAGTAGTGATCACAATTTCGTGCACCAGTCATACTTCCATCAATATCACTAACAACTCTTCTTTTGTTTTAGGTACTAACGCCATGGATGCTCCGAGGAGAGTTACCATCAAGGAAGCGGGTGCACCGGATTATGTCCTTCAACCCCTTCATGTAACTCACCCCAACTTGAATGCAAACTTTGAATTGAAGACCGCTTTGATCAACCTCCTACCTAAGTTTCACGGGCTTCCCGCACAAGTCCCTATTCGACATCTCAAGGACTTTCATCGTATATGCTCAACCACTAGACGGGAAGGATCCGATGAGGTTGCTATATGGTTGTTTGCTTTCCCTTTCTCTCTTGAGGACAAGGCTAAAGAATGGTTCTACACTCTATCTAGTGAAGTCACCTCCGTTGGGACTTACCTAGAAGAGGATTCTTGGATAAATTCTTGCCCCCGGAGAAGATGGATAGGCTAAGGAAGGAAATGTCTTGTATTGTACAAGGTGAAACAGAACCACTATACGAGTATTGGGAACGGTTTCGTAAGCTACTAGATGCATGCCCTAATCACATGCTTGACACTCAAGTATTGCTTGGATACATATGTCAAGGGATGCGAGAACAAGATAGAACTCTCTTGGACACCTCTAGCAATGGTTCTTTGTCTAAATATAAAACGGCGGAAGAGGCATGGCAACTTATCATTGACCTAGCCGAATCCAATCAACATTTGAGACGAAGAGTTAACCGCCCAAGAACCGTGAATGAGGTATCAACTAGTAGTGAAACTACCGCTCTAACTCAATCCTTGAGCGAAATGACATCCATCTTGAGGCAACTCCAACTGAACCAACAACAACCACAACAACCTCAATCATACCAACAACACTCCCCACCCCCTCAACAACACAACCAACAATTGGTCCCTCAAAAAGTGTGTGGCATTTGTTCTTGTTATTCCCACTATACGGATGAGTTCCCGAGCCTTCAAGAAGATAACACCTTGGTGGCTACCCATAATTTCTATGACCGCCCAAATCAAGGGTACTACCAAGGTGGTAATCCTAACCAAGGGCACCCTTATCAAGGAGGAAGCTACAATCAAGGGAGTGGGTACCATAATCAAAATTGGAGAGACAATCATCAACAAGGGAATAGGGACAACAACAACAATGGAGGAGGTCAAAGACGGAGCAACAACTCACAAAATTTCTCACAAAACCAGCCACCATACAACCAACAAAATCAACCATACAACCAACAAAACCCACAAAGAAACTACCAAACATACCAACCACCACATCAAAGACCACCACCCAACCAATCACAAATCCCTCAACTCACATATGCAACCACCCCCTCCAACCAAGACGAAACACTCCGAACCATCATCCAAGGCCAAAAGGAACTACAAAACACACTTGCTTCCGGCCTTACCGGCCTCACCTCTACACTACAAGCTCTTCTTGCACGAATGGACACACCAACAAATCCCACCCCTCAACCCCCAATCCAAAGCGTCATTCCCTCTCAACCTCAACCCAATCCTAAGGGGGGCATCAATGCCATCACCCTTAGATCCGGAACACAATTAAAAGAGAAGGGAGCAAAGGACTCAAATCCTATCACATTCACTCAAGAGGAGGAGAGAATAGATATAGAAGAGGTAGTGGAAGAGGAGACACCACAAGTCATAGTTGAGGATGAAGCTCAACCAACAAAGGAGACCCCCAAGGCCAAGAGAACCTTGGAAGAAGAAATTGCTCAACCACTTCCATTTCCAACACTTGCAAAGAAAGCTAGAAAGCGCATAGAACTCGACCCCAAAATGGTAGAAATGTTCAAGAAAGTTGAGGTAACCATCCCCCTCTTTGATGCTATCTATCAAGTTCCTAGATATGCAAAATTCCTTAAAGATCTATGCATGAACAAGGATAGAATTCTTGAATTGGAAACCATCCCATTGGGGAGTTCTATTTCCTCTTTAATGGGAGCATTGCCCGAGAAGTGTGATGATCCGGGCCCTTGTATGGTCACTTGCACCGTCAATGGAGTTCAATTTATAGATTGTATGTGTGACCTCGGAGCATGTGTTAGCATCATGCCGCTCTCCGTCTACCGGGTATTGAAGTTGCCAGCACTAAAAAGGTCGACGGCAAGATTTGTCCTAGCGGATAAAAGCATAATAACCGTGACGGGTGTTGCGGAAGTCGTATTGGTGAATATCAAAGGGTTGGTGTTTCCGATTGACTTCTATGTCTTTGAAATGCCATCAAGCGAAACCGAGAGAGCATCATCTATCCTACTTGGAAGACCATTTTTGAGAACTTCTAGATTTAAGCTAGATGCCTACTCGGGAACCTACTCATTTGAAATAGATGGGAGAGTGATGAGCGGATAATTTGTATACTTTTTGGCATTGTTTTTAGTATGTTTTTAGTATCTTTTAGTTAGTTTTTAGTATATTTTTATTAATTTTTAATTAAAATTCACTTTTCTGGACTTTACTATGAGTTTGTGTGTTTTTCTGTGATTTCAGGTATTTTCTGACTGAAATTGGAGGTTCTGAGCAAAAATCTGATCCAGAGACTGAAAAGGACTGCAGATGCTGTTGGATTCTGACCTCCCTGCACTCGAAGTGGATTTTCTGGAGCTACAGAAGCCCAATTGGCGCGCTCTCAACGGCATTGGAAAGTAGACATCCAGGGCTTTCCAGCAATATATAATAGTCCATACTTTGTCCAAGATTTGATGGCCCAAACCCGCGTAGCAATCCGGCCTCAGAAATTCCAGCGTTAAACGCCGGAACTGGATTAAAAGTTGGAGTTAAACGCCCAAACTGGCACCAAAGCTGGCGTTTAACTCCAGAAAAGGTCTCTACACGAATTTCCTTGATTGCTCAGCCCAAGCACACACCAAGTGGGCCAGGAAGAGGATTTTTCTGTCATTTACTCATTTCTGTAAACCTTAGGAGACTAGTTTACTACATATAGGACCTTTTTACATTGTAATCAGTACGGAATGCTACTCTAAGACATTGTACACGTTTCTTCCACAGTATGAGTCTCTAAACCCCATGGTTGGGGGTGAGGAGCTCTGCTGTGTCTTGATGGATTAATGCAATTACTACTGTTTCTTATTCAATCATGCTTGCTTCCATTCTAAGATAACACTTGTTCTTAATCCGGATGAATGTGATGATCCGTGACAATCATCATCATTCTCAACCATGAACACGTGCCTGACAAGCACCTCTGTTCTATCTTAGATTGAGTAGTTATCTCTTGGATTCTTCTGAGTCTTCGTGGTATAGGCAGGACCTGATGGCAGCATTCAAGAGAATCCGGAAGGTCTAAACCTTGTCTGTGGTATTCTGAGTAGGATTCAATGATTGAATGACTGTGACATGCTTCAAACCTGTAATCTACTGGGCGTTAGTGACAGACGCAAAAGAGTGATTCTATTCCGGTAGAGGAGGGAACCAAACCGGTGATTGGCGGCACTGTGACAGAGTGCTCTGCATTAGCTTTCACTGCGCGGATGGGAGGTAGCTGCTGACAACAGTGAGACCCTACACGAGCTTGCCATGGAAGGAGACATGCGTGTTTGATGAAGAAGACAGTAGGAAAGCAGAGATTCGGAAGATGGAGCATCTCCAAACCTCAACCCATTCTCCATTACTGCAGTACAAGTAACTATTACATGTTCTTTTGCTTCTTACAATCAATCCTGATACTTTCTAATCTCCTGACTAAGATTTACAAGATAACCATAGCTTGCTTCAAGCCGACAATCTCCGTGGGATCGACCCTTGCTCACGCAAGGTATTACTTGGACGACCCAGTGCACTTTCTGGTTAGTTGTGCGGGATTGCAAAAGTGTTATTGCAATTTCGTGCACCAAGTTTTTGGCGCCGTTGCCGGGGATTGTTCGAGTTTGGACAACTAACGGTTTATTTTGTTGCTTAGATTAGGACTGTTTTCTTTTTGGTGGTTTAGAGTCTTTTAGTTGAGTCTAGTTCATATTCTAAGTTTGGTGTCAATTGCATGCTTTTTGTTTTTCTTTTAAATTTTCGAAATTTTCTTGTTCTTAGTCCCTTTTTGATTCTTAAAAGTTCTAAGTTTGGTGTCCTCTTTGTGTTTTTCTCTCTAAAATTTTCGAAAAAAATTGTGTTTGATCTTCTAAAATTTTAAGTTTGGTGTTCTTTTGTGTTTTTCTCTTTCCTCTTTTTAAAAATCAAATCTTTTTCATAAAAATTTTTCAATCATATCTTCTTAATTGCTGTTTTCAAAATCTTTCTCTTTACTAATTGATTCAGTTCTCAATTTGCTTTGATCTTATTTTACTTTCATTTTCGAAATTTTATTTTATTTTCCTGTTGATTTTCGAATTTTTTTAGAAAAATCTCTTTTTGTTTTAATTTTTTTTCGGTTATTTCAAAAAAAAAAAAATAATAATAATAACAATAAATAAATAAACAAAATTCATCTCTTTGCAATTATTCTCATTTCCCTTTTGTCTATTATGGACTCAAGTGGAATTAACCAGTCCAAAAGGACTCTGGGGTCCTATGCCAACCCCAGTACAGCTGCATATGGGAGTAGCATCTGTATACCTCCCATCAAAGCAAGCAGCTTTGAGCTAAACCCTCAACTCATTATCATAGTGCAGCAAAATTGCCAGTATTCCGGTCTTCCAGAGGAAGAACCTACTGAGTTTCTGGCACAGTTCTTACAAATTGCTGACACAATACATGATAAAGAGGTAGATCAGGATGTCTACAGACTGTTACTGTTTCCATTTGCTGTAAAGGATCAAGCAAAAAGGTGGTTAAATAACCAACCTACAGCAAGCATAAAGACATGGAAACAGTTATCAGAAAAATTCCTGAATCATTTTTACCCTCCAAAAAGGATGACACAGCTAAGGCTGGACATCCAAGGCTTTAAACAAGAGGATAATGAATCCCTTTATGATGCCTGGGAGAGGTATAGAGGTATGCTAAGAAAATGTCCCTCTGAAATGTTTTCAGAGTGGGTACAGTTAGACATTTTCTACTATGGGCTTACAGACAGAGCTCAGATGTCTTTAGACCACTCAGCTGGTGGCTCTATACACATGAGAAAAACAATTGAAGAAGCTCAAGAGCTTATAGACACTGTTGCTAGAAACCAATACTTGTATTCTAGCAATGAGCTCGTTCCAAAGGAGGAGGTCATGGCATTAGTCACTGATCCTAATCCTCAGGAACAGATGAATGAGCTCAGTCAACAATTGCTCCTGATGACAGAACAGTTAGCAGAATTTAAAGAAATGCTCCATGATACTAAGGTTGCTAACAAGAGCATAGAACTGCAGTTGAATCAAGCAAAACAGCAAATATCTAAACAAATAACAGAAGAATGTCAAGCAGTTCAACTGAGGAGTGGGAAAACACTGAAAGCCACTGCTCAAAAGAGCAAGAAGTCAATTAAGGAACAGTTGACAGAGGATGACCAAGCCACTGTTCAAAATCCCTCTGAGGACATTGAGAGCCCAGAGAGGAATATTGGCGTTCAAACGCCAGAAAGGGAAGGGAACTTGGCGTTAAACGCCCATTCCTTGCCCAGTTCTGGCGTTCAAACGCCAGAAAAGGGGGAAAAGCTGGCGTTTAACGCCCAAATTCCTCCCAATCCTGGCGTTCAAACGCCCAAGGAGAATCAGGCACCTGAGGGTCCTGATGATTACTCCCCTAACAAGGCTTCTTCAACCATTTCTGTAAGGAATAAACCTGCAGCATCTAAGGTTGAAGAATATCAAGCCAAGATGCCTTATCCTCAGAAACTCCGCAAAGCGGAACAGGATAAGCAATTTGCCCGCTTTGCAGACTATTTAAGGACTCTTGAAATAAAGATTCCTTTTGCAGAGGCACTTGAGCAAATACCTTCTTATGCTAAGTTCATGAAAGAGATCTTAAGTCATAAGAAGGATTGGAGAGAAACTGAAAAAGTGTTTCTCACTGAAGAATGCAGTGCAGTCATTCTAAAAAGCTTACCAGAAAAGCTTCAAGATCCTGGAAGCTTTCTGATACCATGCACATTGGAAGGCACTTACACCAGGGTGGCCTTATGTGATCTTGGAGCAAGTATTAATTTAATACCTGCATCCACTATCAGAAAGCTTGGGTTGATTGGAGAAGTCAAACCAACCAGGATATGCCTCCAACTTGCTGATGGTTCCATTAAACACCCATCAGGCATAATAGAGGACATGGTTGTCAAGGTTGGACCATTTGCCTTTCCAACTGACTTTGTGGTGCTGGAAATGGAGGAGCATAAAAATGCAACTCTCATTCTAGGAAGACCTTTCCTAGCAACTGGACGAACTCTCATTGATGTACAAAAGGGAGAAGTAACCTTGAGAGTCAATGAGGATGAGTTCAAGTTGAATGCTGTAAAAGCAATGCAGCATCCAGACACACCAGAGGACTGCATGGGCGCTGACATTATTGACTCTCTGGTAGAAGAGATCAATATGGCTGAAAGCCTAGAATCAGAGCTTGAGGACATCTTCAAAGATGCTCAAACTGATCAGGAAGCGCCAGAGGAGGCAATGGAATTTTCGAAAATTCCTCAGGAGGAAGATAAGCCTCCTAAGCCTGAACTCAAACCATTACCATCATCCTGAAATATGCATTTCTGGGTGACACTTTTCCAGTGATTATAAGCTCTGCCTTAAATTCACAGGAAGAGGAAGCACTAATTAAAGTGCTAAGAACACACAAGACAGCTCTTGGGTGGTCCATAAGTGATCTTAAGGGCATTAGCCCAGCCAGATGCATGCACAAGATCCTATTGGAGGATAATGCCAAACCAGTGGTTCAACCACAAAGGAGGCTAAATCCTGCCATGAAGGAGGTGGTGCAGAAAGAGGTCACTAAATTACTAGAGGCTGGGATTATTTATCCTATCTCTGATAGCCCCTGGGTGAGCCCTGTCCAAGTTGTTCCCAAAAAGGGAGGCATGACAGTGGTTCATAATGAAAAAATGAACTGGTTCCTACAAGGACAGTCACAGGGTGGCGCATGTGTATTGACTACAGAAGACTCAATACAGCCACCAGAAAGGATCATTTTCCTTTACCATTCATAGACCAAATGCTAGAAAGACTAGCTGGTCATGATTACTACTGCTTTTTGGATGGCTATTCAGGCTACAACCAAATTGCAGTAGACCCTCAGGACCAAGAGAAAACAGCATTCACCTGCCCTTCAGGCGTGTTTGCCTACAGGAGAATGCCTTTTGGTCTGTGCAATGCACCTGCAACCTTTCAGAGGTGCATGCTCTCTATCTTCTCAGATATGGTAGAGAAATTTCTGGAAGTCTTCATGGATGACTTTTCAGTATATGGAGACTCATTTAGCTCCTGTCTTAACCACTTATCACTTGTCCTGAAAAGATGCCAAGAGACTAACCTGGTTTTAAACTGGGAGAAATGTCACTTTATGGTGACTGAAGGAATTGTCCTTGGGCACAAAATTTCAAGCAGGGGAATAGAGGTGGATAAGGCAAAGGTAGAGGTAATTGAAAATTACCACCACCTGCCAATGTTAAGGCAATCAGAAGCTTTCTGGGGCATGCAGGATTCTACAGAAGGTTTATTAAGGATTTTTCGAAAATTGCTAAACCTCTGAGTAACCTGTTAGCTGCTGACACACCATTTGTGTTTGATACACAGTGTCTGCAGGCATTTGAGACCCTGAAAGCTAAGTTGGTCACAGCACCAGTTATCTCTGCACCAGACTGGGCATTACCATTTGAATTAATGTGTGATGCCAGTGATCATGCCATTGGTGCAGTGTTGGGACAAAGGCATAACAAACTTCTGCATGTCATTTACTATGCTAGCCGTGTTCTAAATGATGCACAGAAAAATTACACAACCACAGAAAAAGAGTTGCTTGCAGTGGTTTATGCCATTGACAAGTTTAGATCCTACTTGGTGGGATCAAAGGTGATTGTGTACACTGACCATGCTGCTCTTAAATACTTACTCACAAAGCAGGATTCAAAACCCAGGCTTATCAGATGGGTATTGCTTCTGCAAGAGTTTGATATAGAAATAAGAGACAGAAAAGGGACAGAAAATCAAGTGGCTGATCATCTGTCCAGGATAGAGCCAGTAGCTGGGGCGTCCCTCCCTTCTACTGAAATCTCTGAGACTTTCCCAGATGAGCAACTCTTTGCTATCCAGGAAGCTCCATGGTTTGCAGACATTGCAAACTATAAAGCTGTGAGGTTCATACCCAAAGAGTACAGTCATGTGCAGAGAAAGAAACTAATTTCAGATGCCAAGTACTTTGGGATGAGCCATATCTCTTTAAGAGATGTGCTGACGGAGTGATCCGCAGGTGTATACCCAGAGAGGAAGCACGAAAGATCCTATGGCACTGCCATGGATCACAGTATGGAGGACATTTTGGAAGTGAGCGAACAGCCACTAAAGTTCTCCAGTGCGGCTTCTACTGGCCTACTCTCTATAAAGATTCCCGAGAGTTTGTGCGTAACTGTGACAGTTGCCAAAGAGCTGGTAACCTGCCTCACGGATATGCCATGCCTCAACAAGGGATATTAGAGATAGAGCTGTTTGATGTATGGGGAATTGACTTCATGGGGCCATTCCCACCATCATACTCAAACACTTACATTCTGGTGGCAGTGGACTATGTATCCAAGTGGGTAGAAGCATTGCTACACCCACTAATGATACCAAGACTGTGCTGAAATTCCTCCAGAAAAAACATTTTCAGCAGGTTTGGCGTCCCCAGAGTGCTAATCAGTGATGGAGGCACTCATTTCATCAATAAACAGCTATACTCTGCTATGGTTAGATATGGAATCAGCCATAAAGTGGCAACTCCGTATCATCCACAGACAAATGGGCAAGCTGAAGTCTCTAACAGAGAGCTAAAAAGAATCCTGGAACGGACTGTGATGTCCCGAAGAAAGGATTGGGCAAGGAGCTTGGATGATGCTCTGTGGGCATACAGAACAGCATTCAAGACCCCTATAGGCACCTCTCCATACCAATTGGTGTATGGGAAGGCCTGCCATTTGCCTGTGGAACTGGAACATAAAGCCTACTGGGCAACCAGATTCCTAAACATGGATGCACAGTTAGCTGGTGAGAAAAGACTGCTCCAGCTAAATGAGCTAGAGGAGTTCAGACTCAATGCCTTTGAAAATGCTAAAATCTATAAGGAAAAGGCAAAGAAATGGCATGACAAGAGATTGTCAAACAGAGTCTTTGAGCCAGGACAAAAAGTTCTGCTCTTCAACTCTAGGCTCAGACTGTTTCCAGGAAAACTCAAATCCCGTTGGAGGGGTCCATATGTGATTACAAAAGTGTCACCATATGGATATGTTGAGCTTCAGGATATTGATTCTGACAGTAAGTTCATTGTTAATGGACAGAGGATCAAGCACTATCTTGAAGGAAATTTTGAGCAGGAATGCTCAACACTGAGACTTGAGTGATTCTCAGTGAAAGTCCAGCTAAAGACAGTAAAGAAGCGCTTGCTGGGAGGCAACCCAGTCATAAGAAAGGTGTATGAATTGTTCTTACAGAGGCAAGTATCAAAAATGAAGGAATTCACAGAGTTACAGAAGGATTCAGCTCAAAAAGCAGAGAAAATGAGCTTACTGGCGAAAAAAAAACGCCAGTAAGGGGCATTTTGGGCGTTAAACGCCAGAATGGGCACCATTCTGGGCGTTTAACGCCAGGAATGGTACCTTTCTGGGCGTTAAACGCCAGAATGGGCACCATTCTGGGCGTTTAACGCCAGGTGTGCAGCATCACTGGGCGTTCAGAAAAACGCCCAGTGAGGAAGGTTTTCTGGCGTTTAACGCCAGCCAGGGTACCTGGCTGGGCGTTAAACGCCCAAAGAGGGTAACAATTGGGCGTTAAACGCCAGAATGGGTGCCATTCTGGGCGTTTAACGCCAGCTTGGTGGGAGGACCAATTTTTCGTTTTCAACTCAATTTTTTTAAACTTTCCTTTTCTTACCCAATCTTTTCTACATAAATGCACTTCAACCTTTCATCATTCACTTTCAAATCTCCACAAATCAAAACCATTCTTCAAATCTATTTCAAAATAATCTCAAATTTTCTTCAAAAACTCACCCTTTTCTCAAACTTTTTCAAAATCTTTTCAAATTTCCTTTCAAATCTCTTTTTTTTTTGAAAATCTCTTCCCCCACTCTATAAAGGAACGTCCCTCACCCCTCCTTCCTCACACCATTCGAATTTTCTCTCTCTCTCTCTTCTCTTCTTTCTTTCTTTTGCTTGAGGACAAGCAAAACCTCTAAGTTTGGTGTGTTTTTCCGTGATCACTAAGCCAAGATCATGGCTCCTAAGGGAAAACAAACCAACTCAAGAGGAAAGAAAGAGACTAATCCAAAGAATATTTGGAATGAAGAGAAGTTCTTAACCAAAGAACATGAAGACCATTATCACAAAATAATGGGTCTGAGATCAGTGATCCCGGAAGTTAAATTTGATCTGAAAGAAGATGAATATCCGGAGATCCAAGAGCAAATTCGAAACAGGGGTTGGGAAGTTCTGACCAATCCTGAGACAAAGGTTGGAAGGAACATGGTTCAGGAATTCTACTCAAATCTGTGGCTGACAGATAAGCAAAGAATGACTGGAACCGCTTACCATACCCACAAAACCATGGTCAGAGGGAAAGTTATGTACTTCCATCTGGACCAAATAAGAGAAATCTTCAAACTACCTCAACTACAAGATGATCCTGACTCCTTCAAAAGGAGGATGGTGAGAGTAGATAAAGGGTTGGATCAAATCCTAGAGGACATATGCCTCCCTGGGACTAAGTGGATAACCAATTCAAAGGGTGTCCCAAACCAACTCAAGAGGGGAGACCTCAAGCCAATTGCAAGAGGTTGGCTAGATTTTATTGGGCGTTCCATATTGCCCACTAGCAACCGTTCTGAGGTCACCATCAAAAGAGCAGTGATGATTCATTGCATCATGCTTGGAAAAGAAGTGGAGGTTCATCATGTGATTGCTTGTGAGATCTACACAATAGCAAATAAAAACTCCACTGAAGCCAAACTAGCTTACCCAAGCTTGATTTCCAAGCTCTGTAAAGAGGCTGGGGTGAAGATGGGGGTAGATGAGTTCATACCCATTGAACACCCAATCACCAAGAAGTCAATGGAAGGACAAGTGCAAGACAACTCCATCAAGAGGAGGGCGCAGGAATTCCTCCCTGAATTCCCAAGAATTGACTACTGGTCCAGCCTAGAAGCATCTATTAATAAGCTGCAAGAGACTATGGAGCAACTGAAGGAAGAACAGCAGAATCAGAACTGCATGCTCTGCAAATTGCTGAAGGAACAAGAGAAGCAGGGGCGTGAGATTCAAGAGATGAAACGCCAAAAGCTCTCCTCTCAAGTTGAGGGAGCATCCACTTCTCAAAATCAAGGTTGTTGAGTCCTAACTCTGTGAACACCTCTATCATTAGGAGCCTATTTTTGCGTTTTTCTTGTTTTGTTTTCCATTCCTATTTTTTTATTTTTTATATCTATATTTGAGTCTTGATCTTAGTTAATAATTAATAAAATTTGAGTTTATGCCTTAAAGTTATGAATGTCCTATGAATCCATCACCTCTCTTAAAAGAAAAATGCTTTAATCACAAAAGAACAAGAAGTACAGGATTTCAAAATTTATCTCTGAAGCTAGTTGAATTAGTTTGATGTGGTGACAATACTTTTTGTTTTCTGAATGAATGCTTGAACAGTGCATATGTCTTTTGAATTTGTTGTTTTAAGAATGTTAAATTTGTTGGCTCTTGAAAGAATGAGGAGAAAGAGAACTGTTATTGAGGATCTGAAAAATCATCAATTTGATTCTTGAAGCAAGAAAAAGCAGTGAAAAAAAAAAAAAATTTCGAAAAAAAAAAAAAAAAAAAGAGAGAAAGAACAAAAAAAGAAAAGGAATAAAGTGGTGATCCAAGGCAATAAGAGTGTGCTTAAGAACCCTGGACACCTCTAATTGGGGACTTTAGCAAAGCTGAGTCACAACCCAAAAAGGTTCACCTAATTATGTGTCTGTGGCATGTATGTATCCGGTGGTAATACTGGAAGACAGAGTGCTTTGGGCCACAGCCAAGACTCATACACTGGCTATGTTCAAGAATCAATATACTTAACTAGGAGAATCAATAACATTATCTGAGTTCTGAGTTCTTATAGATGCTAATCATTCTGAACTTCAAAGGATAGAGTGAGGTGCCAAAACTGTTCGGAGACAAAAAGCTACTAGTCCCGCTCATCTAATTGGAGCTATGTTTCTTTGATATTTTGGAGTCTATAGTATATTCTCTTCTTTTTATCCTATTTTGATTTTCAGTTGCTTGGGGACAAGCAACAATTTAAGTTTGGTGTTGTGATGAGCGGATAATTTGTATACTTTTTGGCATTGTTTTTAGTATGTTTTTAGTATCTTTTAGTTAGTTTTTAGTATATTTTTATTAATTTTTAATTAAAATTCACTTTTCTGGACTTTACTATGAGTTTGTGTGTTTTTCTGTGATTTCAGGTATTTTCTGACTGAAATTGGAGGTTCTGAGCAAAATCTGATCCAGAGACTGAAAAGGACTGCAGATGCTGTTGGATTCTGACCTCCCTGCACTCGAAGTGGATTTTCTGGAGCTACAGAAGCCCAATTGGCGCGCTCTCAACGGCATTGGAAAGTAGACATCCAGGGCTTTCCAGCAATATATAATAGTCCATACTTTGTCCAAGATTTGATGGCCCAAACCCGCGTAGCAATCCGGCCTCAGAAATTCCAGCGTTAAACGCCGGAACTGGATTAAAAGTTGGAGTTAAACGCCCAAACTGGCACCAAAGCTGGCGTTTAACTCCAGAAAAGGTCTCTACACGAATTTCCTTGATTGCTCAGCCCAAGCACACACCAAGTGGGCCAGGAAGAGGATTTTTCTGTCATTTACTCATTTCTGTAAACCTTAGGAGACTAGTTTACTACATATAGGACCTTTTTACATTGTAATCAGTACGGAATGCTACTCTAAGACATTGTACACGTTTCTTCCACAGTATGAGTCTCTAAACCCCATGGTTGGGGGTGAGGAGCTCTGCTGTGTCTTGATGGATTAATGCAATTACTACTGTTTCTTATTCAATCATGCTTGCTTCCATTCTAAGATAACACTTGTTCTTAATCCGGATGAATGTGATGATCCGTGACAATCATCATCATTCTCAACCATGAACACGTGCCTGACAAGCACCTCTGTTCTATCTTAGATTGAGTAGTTATCTCTTGGATTCTTCTGAGTCTTCGTGGTATAGGCAGGACCTGATGGCAGCATTCAAGAGAATCCGGAAGGTCTAAACCTTGTCTGTGGTATTCTGAGTAGGATTCAATGATTGAATGACTGTGACATGCTTCAAACCTGTAATCTACTGGGCGTTAGTGACAGACGCAAAAGAGTGATTCTATTCCGGTAGAGGAGGGAACCAAACCGGTGATTGGCGGCACTGTGACAGAGTGCTCTGCATTAGCTTTCACTGCGCGGATGGGAGGTAGCTGCTGACAACAGTGAGACCCTACACGAGCTTGCCATGGAAGGAGACATGCGTGTTTGATGAAGAAGACAGTAGGAAAGCAGAGATTCGGAAGATGGAGCATCTCCAAACCTCAACCCATTCTCCATTACTGCAGTACAAGTAACTATTACATGTTCTTTTGCTTCTTACAATCAATCCTGATACTTTCTAATCTCCTGACTAAGATTTACAAGATAACCATAGCTTGCTTCAAGCCGACAATCTCCGTGGGATCGACCCTTGCTCACGCAAGGTATTACTTGGACGACCCAGTGCACTTGCTGGTTAGTTGTGCGGGATTGCAAAAGTGTTATTGCAATTTCGTGCACCAGAGAGTCGTAAGTTTTAGCCTAGAAGAAGCAATGAAGCATCCACCGGAGAATCACTCTCTATTCCGGTGTGACCCAATTGACAACTTGGTTGCCGAAGTGCACCTTGCAAAGTTAGATGAGAAGTACATGATTGAAGAAGCAAACGAAGGTCCAAGCAAACTAAACACCACACACCATACAAACCATCTGGAAACTCAAACTTCAAAGAATGACAAAAAGATGGAATTGAAGCCACTACCACCCCACTTAAGGTACTCATATCTTGATAAAGCCCAAAAGCTCCCCATGATAATTGCAAGAGAGTTAACTCCTCAACAAGAAGAAAAGTTGCTAGATGTATTGAGGAAAAACAAAAGGGCGATTGGGTGGAGTTTGGCGGATCTAGTGGGAATAAGCCCCCAAGTATGCGAGCATCGCATATTTCTTGAAGAAGGAGCAAGACCGGTCCGACAACCTCAAAGGAGACTTAATCCAACCATTCTTGAGGTTGTGAAAAAAGAGGTCACTCGGCTACTTGAAGCGGACATCATCTATCCTATCTCGGACAACGAATGGGTAAGCCCGGTCCAAGTGGTACCAAAGAAATCCGGGGTGACAACAATCAAAAATGAAAGTGGTGAACTTATAGCAACAAGAGTGCAAAATTCTTGGAGAGTATGCATAGACTACCGAAGGTTGAATGCGGCCACAAGAAAAGATCACTTCCCACTACCATTCATTGATCAAATGCTTGATCGACTAGTCGGTAAATCATATTATTGCTTTCTTGATGGTTACTCCGGATACTTCCAAATTCACATTGCTCTAGAGGACCAAGAAAAAACCACATTTACTTGCCCCTTTGGAACGTATGCTTGCAAACGTATGCCATTTGGCCTATGCAATGCACCGGCAACGTTTCAAAGATGCATGATGAGCCTATTTGCGGACTTTCTAGAACAATGTATGGAAGTTTTCATGGACGACTTTAGTGTGTACGGTGATTCATTTGATCATTGCTTAGGTAACCTTGAAAAAGTCTTAGAGAGATGCACCAAAACAAACCTTGTCTTAAATTTTGAAAAATGTCATTTCATGGTCAAACAAGGCATTGTTTTGGGACACATAGTTTCAAAAGAAGGCATCTCCGTAGATCCGGCAAAAATAAATGTCATATCTAGTTTACCTTACCCCTCCTCCGAGAGGGAAGTCCGCTCTTTTCTTGGACATGCAGGATTCTACAGGAGATTCATCAAAGACTTTAGCAAGGTGGCCTTACCTCTCTCTCGACTACTACAAAAGGACACTGAATTTGAACTGAGCAAGGAATGTATGGAAGCATATGACAAACTTAAAGTAGCATTGACACAAGCTCCTATTGTGCGAGGACCGAATTGGACTCAACCATTTGAAATCATGTGTGATGCTTCGAATTATGCGATAGGAGCCGCGTTAGCACAACATGAGGGTAAGATTCCCTATGTCATAGCTTATGCTTCCAAAACACTAGACGGAGCCTAATCCAACTACACTACCACCGAAAAGGAACTCCTAGCTATTGTTTTTGCTTTGGACAAGTTCCGAGCCTATCTTCTTGGTTCCAAGGTTGTAGTGTACTCGGATCACGCGGCACTAAAGTATTTGTTGGCCAAAAAGGAATCAAAACCGAGATTAATTCGTTGGGTGCTTTTGTTACAAGAATTTGACTTGGAGATCAAGGATAGGAATGGTTCCCAAAACCTAGTGGCGGACCATCTAAGTCACCTCGAACACACAAAAGGCGACACCACTCCTATCAATGACTCCTTCCCTTTAGATGCTTTGCACGCAATCTCGGAAGTAGTTCCTTGGTATGCCCCAATAGCAAACTACTTGGTTTCACGCACTCTCCCTCCCAATCTCAACAAACATCAAAAGGATAAGTGGTGCACGAAATCTTAATCCCAATTATCAAAATCAAAATTTCTTATGATCTTGTACCACTAACCAGCAAGTGCACTGGGTCGTCCAAGTAATACCTTACGTGAGTAAGGGTCGATCCCACGGAGATTATTGGTTTGAAGCAAGCTATGTTTATTTTATTAATCTTAGTCAGGATGCCAATAAGGTTATTTGGATTTAATTGTAAGAAGTAAAGGTGTTTGGAATTATTAGAAAAATAAAAGAGTGTGAAATAGTTACTTGTTGTGCAGTTATGGAGAATATGATGGAGTTTTGGAGATGCTTTGTCCTCTGAATTCCTGCAATGTAATATTCAACTCAATTGTTTGTAAAGTTTCATCCATGGCAAGCTGTATGTAGGGTGTCACCATTGTCAGTGGCTACTTCCCATCCTCTCAGTGAAAACAGTCCAGATGCTCTGTCACAGCACGGCTAATCAGCTGTTGGTTCTCGATCATGTTGGAATAGGATCCATTGATCCTTTTGCGTTTGTCATCACGCTCAGCAGTCGCGAGTTTGAAGCTCGTCACAGCCATTCAATCCTTGGATCCTACTCGGAATACCACAGACAAGGTTTAGACTTTCCGGATCCTCAAGAGTGGCCGCCATCAGTTCTAGCTTATACCACGAAGATTCTGATTAAGGAAGCTAAGAGATGATCATTCAATCTGATGTAGAACGGAGGTGTTTGTCAGACACACGTTCATGGATTGAGGAAGGTGATGAGTGTCATGGATCATCATCTCCTTCACAATTAAGCGCGAATAAACATCTTAGATCGGAACACACACACGTTTGAATGAAGAAATAGAAACAATTGCATTAATTCATTGAGACGCTGCAGAGCTCCTCACCCCCAACAATGGAGTTTAGAGACTCATGCCGTCAAAGTGTATAAAATTCAGATCTGAAAATGTCATGAGGTACAAAGTAAATCTCTAAAAGTTGTTTAAATAGTAAACTAGTAACCTAGGTTTATAGAAAATGAGTAAACTATGATAGATAGTGCAGAAATCCACTTCTGGAGGCCACTTGGTGTGTGCTGGGGCTGAGACTTAAGCTTCTCACGTGTCTGGGGCTGTTTTGGGCGTTCAACGCCAGGTTGTAACCTGTTTCTGGCGTTGAACTCCAGCTTGTAACCTGTTTCTGGCGCTGGACGCCAGACAGCAGCATGATACTGGCGTTGAACGCCAGTTTACGTCATCTATCTTCGCGCAAAGTATGGACTATTATATATTGCTGGAAAGCCCTGGATGTCTACTTTCCAACGCCGTTAAGAGCGCGCCAATTGGACTCCTGTAGCTCCAGAAAATCCATTTCGAGTGCAGGGAGGTCAGAATCCAACAGCATCAGCAGTCCTTTTTCAGCCTAACTCAGATTTTTGCTCAGCTCCCTCAATTTCTGCCAGAAAATACCTGAAATCACAGAAAAACACACAAACTCATAGTAAAGTCCAGAAATATGATTTTTGCTTAAAAACTAATAATATTTAACTAAAAACTAATTAAAACATACTAAAATCTACATGAAATTACCCCCAAAAAGCTTTAAAATATCCGCTCATCACAACACCAAACTTAAACTGTTGCTTGTCCTCAAGCAACTAGATGAATAAAAGAGGATAAAAAGAAATCAAGAAGCAATAATATCTCAGAGTTTTAAGTGAAGCTCAGATTCTAATTAGATAAGCGGGGCTAGTAGCTTTTTGCTTCCAAACAGTTTTGGCATCTTACTTTATCATTTGAAATTCAGAATGATTGGCATCCATAGGAACTCAGAATTCAGATAGTATTATTGATTTTCTTAGTTAGGTATGTTGATTCTTGAACACAGCTACTTTTATGAGTTTTGGCCGTGGCCCTAGGCACTTTGTTTTCCAGTATTACCACCGGATACACAAATGCCACAGACACATGACTGGGTGAACCTTTTCAGATTGTGACTCAGCTTTGCTAGAGTCCCCTGTTAGAGGTGTCCAGAGCTCTTAAGCACACTCTTTTTGCTTTGGATCACGACTTTAACCACTCAGTCTCAAGTTTTTCACTTGGACCTGCATGCCACAAGCACATGGTTAGGGACAGCTTGGTTTAGCCGCTTAGGCCTGGAACTATTTCCTTGGGCCCTCCTATCCACTGATGCTCAAAGCCTTGGATCCTTCACTTAATCCAATGATTCCTTGTAATTTTTTTTTCACTGCTTTTTCTTGCTTCAAGAATCAAATTCATGATTTTTCAGATCATCAATAATATTTTTCGTGTTCCTCATTCTTTCAGGAGCCAATATTCATAAAATTCAAGATAAAAATTATGCACTGTTCAAGCATTCATTCAGAGAACAAAAAGTATTGCCACCACATATAGTTAATTATAATTTTTATTATTAAGAACTCGAAAAAAAATAAATTACTTCTTTATTCTAATTATCTACTATTTTATTGATGTCTGATGATGATGAGAAAAATAAATTATAACTTAATTGGGAATAAAACCAGAATAGATATACTAATTACTACTACTACTACTATATATATCTCCTAAGGTAAATTTCTATAATAACACTATCACAGAGTTAAAGCTAAATTTAGAACTCAACAACCTTTGTTCTGAGAAGTAGATGTTCCTCTGATCTGTGGGGTGCTTGGTCCTTCAAGGATTAATTTCTGGCACTTCAGCTCCCTTAAATCACGCCCTTGCTCTTCTTGTTCCTTAAGCAGTTTGCAAAGCATGCTACTTTGATTGTTCTGTTCTTCCTTTATTTGGTTCATAGCTTCTTGCAATTTGGAAATAGATGCCTCAATATGTTCCCAATATTCGAATTGAGGAAGTTCTGGGATGACTTCCTGTGCTCTCCTCTTGATTGGATCATCCTGCAGCTATTGTCTGTCCATTGATATTCTAGTGATTGGCCTCTCAACTGAGATATACTCTGTTATTCCCATCTTCACTCCGGCATCTCTGTAGAGCATAGAAATTAAGCTTGGATAGGCCAATCTGGCATCTTTGGAATTCCTGTTTGCTATTTTGTATAGTTCACACGAGATCATTTGATGGACTTCTACTTCTTTTCCCAACATGATGCAGTGAATCATCACTGCTCTTTTAATAGTAACTTCAGAACGGTTGCTGGTGGGCAATATAGAACGCCCAATAAAATCCAGCCAGCCTCTGGCTACTGGTTTGAGATCTTCTCTTTTGAGTTGATTTGGGATGCCAGTTGTGCTGGTGGTCCATCTGGCTTCAGGGATGCATATATCCTCTAGAATCTTGTCCAAGCCTTTATTTACCCTCATCATTCTCCTATTAAAGGAGTCTGGGTCATCTTTCAGTTGAGGAAGCTTAAAGATCTCCCTAATTTTGTCAGGATGGGTATGAACAATCTTTCCTCTGACTAAGGTCCGATGGTCATAGAGGGCAGCTACAATTATTCTTTGCCTGTCTGTCTGCCATAGATTAGCATAGAACTCCTGAACCATGTTCCTTCCCACTTTCGTTTCAGGATTAGCTAGGATTTCCCAGTTCCTGTTTCGAATTTGTTATTGGATCTCCGGATATTCATCTTCTTTCAGATCGAACTTGACTTCCGGGATCACTGATCTTAGACTCATTATTTTGTAGTAATGGTCTGAATGTTCTTTAGTTAATAACTTTCCTTGATTCCAAAGTGGCTTTGGAATATTCTCTTTCTTGCCTCTTGGGTTGGGTTGTTTTCCTTTAGGGGCCATGATCAAAGTGAGTATGTTTTTGTGATCACGGATAAGCACACCAAACTTAGAGGTTTGCTTGTCCTCAAGCAAAAGAAGAGAGAGAAGAGGGATAGGAGGAGAGCGAGTGTGGAATGGTGGATGATGAGAGGGGCGCCGAAAGTGAATATAAAGGGAGGGAGGGTGGGTATTCGAAAATAAGAAAAAGATATAAGATAAGAGATATGATTTATAAAAGATAAATATGATAAGAAAAGGATATAATTTAAAAAGATCTGAAATAAATCTGAATTTTTAATTTGAACAAGATTTTAAAAGATAATTAAATTTTGAAAAACTTAAAAAAAAGAGTTGGATTGGATTGGAAATCATCTGTCTTTATGGATGAAGATGCATGTAAAATCTTTGAAAAAGGGATTTCAGAAATTAGGGATTTTAGAAATTAGGATTAAAATTTTTGGAATTGAAGGATGATATTTGGAAACATGTTTATGCAAGAAATTATGAATTGAAACATAAAAATTAGAAAATTTTTGAAGAAAAACGAATTTTACCTCCTCCCCACCATCCTGGCATTAAACGCCCAGCTGCTGCATGTTTTGGGCGTTTAACACCCAATTGTTGCTTCTCCTGGGCGTTCAACGCCCAGCTGATGCTTCTTTCTGGCGTTGAACGCCAGGAAGTCCTTTGTCACTGGGCGTTTTTCTGAACGCCCAGGATGCTATCAATCTGGCGTTAAACGCCCAGAAGGTGCTTCTTTCTGGCATTCAACGCCCAGAAGATGCTCCTTTCTGGCGTTTAACGCCTAGATGGCTACCCTTACTAGCGTTGAACGCCCAGTGGGTGCTTCTTTTGGGTGTTCAACGCCCAAAACGTTTCTTACTGGCTTTTTCACGCCAGTGAGCTTCCAAATTTCCCTGTAACTCTGTGAATTCAATCAATTGCTATTTTACCTTTTGAAGATACTCTGACATATATCTGTAAAAATCAATTAATTAGCAGAAACAAATAAAATTAAATTTTGTGAATGGCTGGGTTGCCTCCCAGCAAGCGCTTCTTTAATGTCGTTAGCTGGACTATTACTGAGCTTTTAATCAAGTCTCAGTTTTGAGCATTCTTTCTCAAAATTGCTTTCAAGATAATGTTTAACTCTCTGTCCATTAACAATGAACTTTTTGTTAGATTCATTATCCTGAAGCTCTACGTATCCATATGGTGATACACTTGTAATCACATATGGACCTCTCCACCGGGATTTTAATTTCTCGGGGAATAATTTGAGCCTAGAATTAAATATCAGAACTTTCTGCCCCGGCTCAAAGACTCGGGATGACAATTTCTTATCATGCCATCTTTTCGCTTTCTCTTTGTAAATTTTTGCATTCTCGAAAGCATTGAGTCTAAATTCCTCTAGCTCATTTAACTGGAGCAATGGTTTTTCTCCAGCTAACTTGGCATCAAGGTTTAGGAATCTGGTTGCCCAGTAAGCCTTGTGTTCCAGTTCCACTGGCAAGTGACATGCCTTTCCATACACAAGCTGGTATGGAGAGGTCCCTATAGGGGTCTTGAATGCTGTTCTGTATGCCCACAGAGCATCATCCAAACTTCTTGCCCAATCCCTTCTACGGTTAATTACAGTCCGTTCCAGGATTCTTTTGAGTTCTCTATTGGAGACTTCAGCTTGCCCATTAGTCTGTGAGTGATATGGAGTAGCTACCCTGTGGCTAACTCCATAACGAACCAAAGCAGAGTAAAGCTGTTTATTGCAGAAATGAGTGCCCCCATCACTAATTAATACTCTAGGGGTACCAAATCTGCTGAAGATGTGTTTCTGGAGAAATTTTAACACTGTTTTAGTGTCATTAGTGGGTGTTGCAATAGCCTCCACCCATTTGGATACATAATCCACTGCCACCAGAATATAAGTGTTTGAGTATGATGGTGGGAAAGGTCCCATGAAGTCTATACCCCATACATCAAACAACTCAATCTCCAAGATCCCTTGTTGAGGCATGGCATAACTGTGAGGCAGATTGCCAGATCCTTGGCAACTGTCACAATTAAGTATAAACACTCGGGAATCTTTATAGAGAGTAGGCCAGTAGAAGCCACATTGGAGGACTCTTGTGGCTGTTCGCTCACTTCCAAAATGTCCTCCATACTGTGATCCATGGCAGTGCCATAGGATCTTCTGCGCTTCTTCTTTAGGCACACATCTACGGATTACTCCGTCTGCACATCTCTTGAAGAGATATGGTTCATCCCAAAGATAGTACTTTGCGTCTGTGATCAATTTCTTTGATTGCTGCCTACTGTACTCTTTGGGTATGAACCTCACTGCCTTGTAGTTTGCAATATCTGCAAACCATGGCACTTCCTGGATGGCAAAGAGTTGCTCATCCGGAAAGGTTTTAGAGATCTCAGTAAGAGGGAGGGACGCCCCTTCTACTGGTGCTATTCGGGACAGGTGATCTGCTACCTGATTCTCTGTCCCTTTTCTGTCTCTTATTTCTATATCAAACTCTTGCAGAAGCAACACCCATCTTATAAGTCTGGGTTTTGAATCCTGCTTTGTGAGTAGATATTTAAGAGCAGCATGATCAGTGTACACAATCATTTTTGATCCTACTAAATAGGATCTGAATTTGTCAATGGCGTAAACCACTGCAAGTAGCTCTTTTTCTGTGGTTGTATAGTTCTTCTGTGCGTCACTTAGAACATGGCTGGCATAGTAAATGACGTGCAGAAGCTTGTCATGCCTTTGTCCCAATACTGCACCAAAGGCATGGTCACTGGCATCACACATTAGTTCAAATGGCAATGTCCAGTTTGGTGCAGAAAGGATTTGTGCTGTGACCAATTTAGCTTTCAGAGTCTCAAATGCCTGCAGACACTCCTTATCAAAGATGAATGGCGTGTCAGCAGCTAGCAGGTTGCTCAGAGGTTTGGTGATTTTTGAAAAATCCTTTATAAACCTCCTATAGAATCCTGCATGCCCCAGAAAGCTTCTGATTGCCTTAACATTGGCAGGTGGTGGTAATTTTTCAATTACCTCTACCTTAGCTTGATCCACCTCTATTCCCTTGTTCGAAATTTTGTGCCCAAGGACAATTCCTTCAGTCACCATAAAGTGACACTTCTCCAAGTTTAAAACAAGGTTAGTCTCTTGGCATCTTTTTAGAACAAGTGCTACATGGTTAAAGCAGGAGCTGAATGAGTCTCCAAATACTGAAAAGTCATCCATGAAGACTACCAGAAAATTTTCCACCATATCAGAGAAAATTGAGAGCATGCACCTCTGAAAGGTTGCAGGTGTATTGCACAAGCCAAATGGCATCTTCTGTATGCAAATACTCTAGATGGACATGTGAATGCCGTTTTCTCTTGATCCTGGGGATCTACTGCAATTTGGTTATAACCTGAATATCCATCCAGGAAGCAGTAGTATTCATGACCTGCTAGTCTTTCTAGCATCTGGTCTATGAATGGTAAAGGAAAATGATCCTTTCTGGTGGCTGTATTGAGCCTTCTATAATCAATACACATACGCCACCCTGTAACTGTTCTTGTAGGAACCAGTTCATTTTTTTCATTATGAACCACTGTCATGCCACCTTTCTTAGGGATGACTTGGACAGGGCTTACCTAGGGGCTATCAGAAATAGGATAAATAATCCCAGCCTCTAGTAGCATAGTGACCTCTTTCTGCACCACCTCCTTCATGGCTGGATTCAGCCGCCTTTGTGGTTGAACCACTGGCTTGGCGTCACCCTCCAGTAAGATATTGTGCATGCATCTGGCTGGGCTAATGCCCTTGAGATCACTGATGGACCACCCAAGAGCTGTCTTGTGTGTCCTTAGCACTTGAATTAGTGCTTCCTCTTCCTGTGGCTCTAAGGTAGAGCTTATGATTACAGGAAAGGTATCACCTTCTCCCAGAAATGCATATTTCAGGGATGGTGGTAATGGTTTGAGCTCGGGTTTAGGAGGTTTCTCCTCTTCCTGAGGGATTTTCAGAGGTTCTATTATTCTCTCTGTTTCCTCCAGATCAGGCTAAACATCTTAAAGATGTCCTCTAGCTCTGATTCGAGACTCTCAGCCATATTGACCTCTCTTACCAGAGATTCAATGATATCAACACTCATGCAGTCATTTGGGGTGTCTAGATGTTGCATAGCTTTGACAACATTCAACTTGAACTCCTCCTCATTGACTCTCAGGGTTACTTCCCATTTTTGGACGTCAATGAGGGTTCTGCCAGTTGCTAGGAAAGGTCTTCCTAGAATGAGAGTTGCACTCTTGTGCTCCTCCATTTCCAGCACCACAAAGTCAGTAGGAAAGGCAAAAGGCCCAACCTTGACAATCATGTCTTCAATCACGCCTGATGGCTATTTAATGGAGCCATCAGCAAGTTGAAGACATATCCGGGTTGGTTTGACTTCTTCAGTCAAACCAAGCTTTGTGATAATAGATGCAGGTATTAGGTTGATACTTGACCTAAGATCACATAGAGCTTGCTTGGTACAATTACCCTCTAATGTGCATGGTATCATAAAGCTCCCGGGGTCTTTAAGCTTCTCAGGTAAGCTTTTCAGAATGACTGCACTGCATTCTTCAGTGAGGTAAACTTTTTCAGTTTCTCTCCAATCCTTCTTATGACTTAAGATCTCTTTCATGAACTTAGCATAAGAGGGTATTTGCTCAAGTGCTTCTGCAAACGGAATCTTTATTTCAAGAGTCCTGAGATAGTCTGCAAAGCGGGCAAATTGCTTATCCTGTTCTGCTTGGCGGAGTTTTTGAGGATAAGGCATTTTGGCTTTATATTCCTCAACCTTAGTTGCTGCAGATTTATTACTTATAGAAGTGGGTTGGGAAGCCTTTTTAGAAGGGTTGTTATCAGCACTTGTATGTGATTGATCCCCCACTGGCGTTTGAATGCCAGGGGTGGAAGCTGGAGTGGCGTTAGACGCCAACTCCTTATCTGTTACTGGCGTCTGAACGCCTGAACTGAGCTCCCTTTGGGCGTTCAACGCCGGATTCATGCTTGTTTCTGGTGTTGAACGCCAGGAATGAGCATGATCTGGGCGTTCAGCGTCAGCATTATTCCTCTCTGGGCTCTGATTGTCCTCAGAGGGATTTTGAGTAGCCATTTGTTCATTTCTTGGCTTCCTGCTACTTTGAAGTGAGGTATTTAATGTTTTCCCACTTCTTAATTGCACTGCTTGGCATTCTTCTGCTATTTGTTTTGACAGTTGCTTTTCTGTTTGCTTTAACTGTACTTCCATATTCCTGTTAGCCATTCTTGTTTCTTGTAGTATTTCCTTGAATTCGGCTAGCTGCTGGGTTAGAAAGTCTAATTGCTGATTGAATTCATTAGCCTGATCCATAGAATTGAGTTCAGCAGTTACTGTTTTAGCTTCTTCTTTCATGGAAGATTCACTGCTTAGGTACAGATGCTGATTTCTGGCAACTGTATCAATGAGTTCTTGGGCTTCTTCAATTATTTTTCTCATATGTATAGATCCACCAGCTGAGTGATCTAGAGAAATCTGAGCTTTTTCTGTAAGCCCATAGTAGAAGATGTCTAATTGCATCCATTCTGAAAACATCTCAGAGGGGCATTTTCTTAGCATCTCTCTGTATCTCTCCCAGGCATCATAAAGGGATTCATTATCTCCTTGTTTGAAGCCTTGGATGCTTAGCCTTAGCTGTGTCATCCGTTTTGGAGGGAAATAGTGATTCAGGAATTTTTCTGACAGCTGTTTCCATGTCTTTATACTGTTCTTAGGTTGGTTATTTAACCACCTCTTAGCTTGATCTTTTACAGCAAATGGAAACAGTAATAATCTGTAGACATCCTGATCTACTTCCTTATCATGTACTGTGTCAGCAATTTGCAAAAATTGTGCCAGAAACTCTATAGGCTCTTCCTGTGGAAGACCGGAATACTGGCAGCTTTGCTGCACCATGATAATGAGCTGAGGATTCAACTCAAAGCTACTAACTCCAATGGAGGGTATACAGATACTACTCCCATATGAAGCAGTAGTGGGGTTAGCATATGACCCCAGAGTCCTCCTGGACTGTTCATTTCCACTTAGTTCCATGATGGAATAAAAGAGATGGTATGGATGTTGATATTATTTATTTTATAAAAATTTATTTTATAAAATAAAGTAAAAATAGAACAAATAAAAATGAAATAAAATAAAAAATGAAAATATTTTTTTGAAAATTTTCGAAAAATTTGAGGAAAAGGAGAAAGTGGTTAGGATAAAATTTTTGAAAAAGATAATAAAAAATATATATTAAAAAAAATAAGAATTGAAAAATTTTGAAATTGAAATCTGAATTTTTATATAAAAAAATTTCAAAAATATAGTTTAAAATTAGTTAGAAAAGATATTTATTTTTTTTTTTGAATTTTGAATTTTATGATGAAAGAGAAAAAACACACAAAAGACACAAGACTTAAAATTTTTAGATCTAGTGCTTCTTATTTTCGAAAATTTTGGAGGGAAAACACCAAGGAACACCAAACTTAAAAATTTTAAGATCAAAACACAAGAAAGACTCAAGAACACCTTGAAGATTCACAAGAACACCAAGAACAAAAGAAAGAACACCAAACTTAAAATTTTTAGAAAACCAAGATAAATTTTCGAAAATTAAAGAAAGATCAACAAGAAAACACCAAACTTAAAGTTTGGCACAAGATTAAATTAAGAAAAATTATTTTTTAAAAAAGATTTTAAAAAGAAGATGCCCAATTGCCAAGAACATAAGCCAACGCTATAACCAACTGAGCTAAAAATGTAACGTATTTTAAAGATGTATTATTTTTATGGATAAAAGTATAATTGTTGAAAGTTAATGTTTTGAAAAAGCATAAGAAAAACAAGAAAAGACACAAAACAAGAAAAACTCAGGATCAAACAAGAAAAATAAACAAGAACAACTTGAAGATCAATAAAGAACAAAGAACACAAATTCAAAAATTTAAAGAAAAATATAAAATATGCAATTAACACCAAACTTTGAACAAGACACTAAACTCACGAAAAGAAATTAAAAATTGATAAAAAAAAATAATATTTTTGAAATTTTTTTTTTTTTGAAAAGAAATTATCCTATCAGAATTTAATGATTCTATAGTAACAAAAATAAATTATTCCTAATCTAAGAAATAAAATAAACCTTTAGTTGTTCAAACTCGAATAATCCCCGGCAACGGCGCCAAAAACTTGGTGCACGAAATCTTAATCCCAATTATCAAAATCAAAATTTCTTATGATCTCGTACCACTAACCAGCAAGTGCACTGGGTCGTCCAAGTAATACCTTACGTGAGTAAGGGTCGATCCCACGGAGATTATTGGTTTGAAGCAAGCTATGTTTATTTTATTAATCTTAGTCAGGATGCCAATAAGGTTATTTGGATTTAATTGTAAGAAGTAAAAGTGTTTGGAATTATTAGAAAAATAAAAGAGTGTGAAATAGTTACTTGTTGTGCAGTAATGGAGAATATGTTGGAGTTTTGGAGATGCTTTGTCCTATGAATTCCTGCAATGTAATATTCAACTCAATTGTTTGTAAAGTTCCATCCATGGCAAGCTGTATGTAGGATGTCACCATTGTCAGTGGCTACTTCCCATCCTCTCAGTGAAAACGGTCCAGATGCTCTATCACAGCACGGCTAATCAGCTGTTGGTTCTCGATCATGTTGGAATAGGATCCATTGATCCTTTTGCGTTTGTCATCACGCCCAGCAGTCGTGAGTTTGAAGCTCGTCACAGCCATTCAATCCTTGGATCCTACTCGGAATACCACAGACAAGGTTTAGACTTTCCAGATCCTCAAGAGTGGCCGCCATCAGTTCTAGCTTATACCACGAAGATTCTGATTAAGGAAGCTAAGAGATGATCATTCAATTTGATGTAGAACGGAGGTGTTTGTCAGACACACGTTCATGGATTGAGGAAGGTGATGAGTGTCATGGATCATCACCTCCTTCACAATTAAGCGCGAATAAACATCTTAGATCGGAACACACACACGTTTGAATGGAGAAATAGAAACAATTGCATTAATTCATTGAGACGCTGCAGAGCTCCTCACCCCCAACAATGGAGTTTAGAGACTCATGCCGTCAAAGTGTATAAAATTCAGATCTGAAAATGTCATGAGGTACAAAGTAAATCTCTAAAAGTTGTTTAAATAGTAAACTAGTAACCTAGGTTTACAGAAAATGAGTCAACTATGATAGATAGTGCAGAAATCCACTTCTGGGGCCCACTTGGTGTGTGTTGGGGCTGAGACTTAAGCTTCTCACGTTCCTGGGGCTGTTTTGGGCATTCAACGTCAGGTTGTAACCTGTTTCTGGCGTTGAACTCCAGCTTGTAACCTGTTTCTGGCGCTGGACGCCAGACAACAGCATGATACTGGCGTTGAACGCCAGTTTACGTCATCTATCTTCGTGCAAAGTATGGACTATTATATATTGCTGGAAAGCCCTAGATGTCTACTTTCCAACGCCGTTGAGAGCGCGCCAATTGGACTCCTGTAGCTCCAGAAAATCCATTTCGAGTGCAGAGAGGTCAGAATCCAACAGCATCAGCAGTCCTTTTTCAGCCTAACTCAGATTTTTGCTCAGCTCCCTCAATTTCGGCCAGAAAATACCTGAAATCATAGAAAAACACATAAACTCATAGTAAAGTCCAGAAATATGATTTTTGCTTAAAAACTAATAATATTTAACTAAAAACTAATTAAAACATACTAAAATCTACATGAAATTACCCCCAAAAGGCGTATAAAATATCCGCTCATCAATAAGCTGAAAAGCGAATCAAAATACTATGTTTGGGACGATCCCTATTGTGGAGGTGTGGAGCGGACCAAATAGTGCGACGGTGCATACCTCAAACCGAATTCCAAGCAATCTTGGACGCTTGCCATGCTTCCGAAGGAGGTGGCCACTACGGCCCCCAAAGAACGGCAAGAAAGGTCCTTGATTGCGGATTTTGGTGGCCAACCCTTCTCAAAGATTCTTCTCTCTATTGCAAATCTTGTCCCCAATGCATTCGGTTTGGAAATATTTCTAAGAAGGACGAAATCCCCCAACAAAATATGCTTTTTTGTGAAATCTTCGATGTATGGGGAATCGACTTCATGGGACCATTTCCAAATTCCAATGGCTTTCTCTACATCTTGTTAGCCATCGATTATGTGTCAAAATGGGTGGAGGCAATCCCCACCCGAACGGATGATGCTCATGTTGTTTATTCTTTTGTGAGGAACAATATCATTTGTCGCTTTGGCTCCCCAAGAGCAATCATAAGTGACCAGGGATCCCACTTTCAACAAAAAAATGGACGGCCTCATGAGAAAGTATGGCATCATACACAAAGTCGCCACGGCTTACCACCCTCAGACAAATGGCCAAGCTGAGGTTTCTAACTGGGAAATCAAACATGTGTTGGAAAGGATTGTGAAGCCGAATCGGAAGGATTGGAGCGCTAAACTCTCCGATGCACATTGGGCATATCGAACGGCTTACAAAACACCCATTGGCATGAGCCCCTTTAGGCTTGTATATGGTAAAGCATGCCACTTACCGGTAGAAATCGAACACAAAGCTTATTGGGCCATAAAGGAATGTAATATGAGCTTGGGTGGAGCCAGAGCAGAGAGAAAGCTTCAATTGGCGGAATTGGAATGCTTAAGATTAGAAGACTATGACAATTCTAGACTTTACAAGAAAAAGATGAAAGCCATCCATGACAAAAACATTAGGAGAAAGGAATTCAAAACCAGTGAACTAGTCCTTCTTTACAACTCAAGGTTGAGATTACTACCCGGAAAGCTTAGATCAAGGTGGGATGGACCCTACCAAGTAGAGAAAGTGGAACCTTATGGGGTCTACCACTTGCGCCACCCATCAAGTCCGGACATTTTCAAGGTAAATGGGCACCGTCTCAAATTGTACCATGGTGAGCAAAGAAAGAACTCCAAGGAATTTGAAGTATTCCTCTTGAGGGATGCATCTCTTGAACAAAAACTTTGAGCTAGTGGAAATCCAACTTAAGGACGGTAAACAAAAGTGCTAGGTGGGAGACACCCCACCATGGTAAGATCTTCCTTTGTACATAACCATTGAATCGTTCCTTGATTGACACTTACTTAACACTTGACTTCATGTTTGGTAGCTGGGTAATAGAGGTAGTTGTAGCTAGATTTCAATTCTAGTTTTGCTTCATTTGTTGAGTTCATTTGGTAGTTTATCAAGTTAAAACATCTTTCTATAGTGCTTAAGTGGCTGTTTGGAGGGTTGGAATGCTAAAAATGGTGCAGAAACATGCAAACTTTGAAGAAGGCACCCCTCTGCGCGTGCGCGCACCTGGCGCGCGCGCGTCCTTGAAGCATTTGTCGACCATCCGCGCGGACGCGCACCGTGCGCGGATGCGTGGATTGACAAAAGCACCCCTCCATACATTTTCCAGAGAGTTGCACCCACACCACGCCAGCCCCATGCTTGAGGCACAGCCCAATCACGCGTGCGCGCACATGGCGCGTACGCACGCTTTCACAAATCTGCAGATCGACGCGCTAGCGCACCGTGCGCGCGCGTGCCGATCACCCTTGTGCACTCCTGGTACATATTCCAGAGAGTTAGGCCACTCTCGGGCCTGCACTAAGCCACCAACCCACCACCTCTGCCGCGTGCGCGCACCTGGCGCTCACGTGTCCATATGATCACAACACGATGTGCGCGCGCGTGCCTAGGCCGCGCACGCGTCCCTCGTCCTGCACCCTCCTCTGGGCCACTCTACAGAGAGTTAGGCCAACCCCAGGCCCATCTCATGCCTGGGGCATAACCATATTGTCGCGCGCGCGCACCGTGCGCGCGTGCGCCACAGTCCTGCAGCCAACTTCTGGTACTTCGTCCAGAGAGTTGTGCCACTTCTAAGCCACCCTTGTGTTGCCAGCACAAGCGCATAGGCGCGTGCGCGCAACGTGCGCGCGCGCGCCACCACACCACCCCGCTTCCCTGCGCGAGCGCGCAACATACGAGCACGTATGGGTGAGCGACGTCAATATAACAGGGAGCACACTTGCCCCCCTTCATTCTTCTTCTTCCTTTTTCTTCTCACCCCTCTACTACCCATCCACCTACTACCATTTCTTCTTCCTTCCAACCACCTCCGACCACCCACATCCGGTGGCCCCTACATTGCCCCTCCATCCTCCATCATTCCACTTTACAACTTCCTCTCCCATACCCATTTCCATCTCTCTTAAGGTACTTTACTAGGCTTCCCTCTTGCTCTACTTCTCTCTTTTTGATTCTTAATCTTCAATTTCAAATTGTTTTTGGTAGTCTCTTTCTTTTTCCCCTACCTCTTTTTGGTTACTTCTTTGGGGTGTTTTTGTTTTTTTTTTCATTTAACTCTTCATAGGCATTTGGGTCCTAACTTCTCTTGCATTGGTAGATGAGATGTGTTGCTTGATTTCCTTAAAATCAATGTGCACTGTAGTCATTAATAATGGATTGTGGAATGTTACATTGCTTTCACCTTCATCTATTTACATACTACAAAAAGGATGCACGCCAAGTGTTTGAGGAAAGGCATACTTGAGTTTTGAGCTCATTTTGACTAATTGCCTCTTAACTAATCACTTTTGGGTGCACCTCCACATTCCACAATCCACCCACTCATTGTTTCATAAATTGATTCCCACTTTGGTATTTAAGGGTGTATGCTTCTCATGCTTCTTACTTGCATGCTTAAACTACCCTTGCACCACATGCAAATGATTTGCCTTGCTCTTCACATGTTATCCTAGTTACATGTTGCAGCTGTCATGTAATAATGATACCCATATTCTTATGGCACAACTTTTCATTTGCATAATCGCATTCAATTACGCTTCTTTGGGTTTGATGTTATCCCCTTCTTTGCTATCACAGGATGGTCATCAAAAAGAACAAAGGGAAAGCCCCGAAGAAGCCAGCTTCCAATAGAGCGCGCCAGGAACTAACGGCCAAGCCACTCCTGAAGAAGGCTAAGGGCCCCGTTGATGTTCTAGAGAAGGACAACCCTCCAAAGGATTCAAATAAGTTCCCTAACCACTACTGCGAACTTGTTTACTCAAGAATGATTGAAAGGAATTATCACCCGGAGCCTCTTCTAGTCCTACCGGCTCACCTCACTCCGATAGTGATGCCACACATTGACTGGAGGCAATGGAGGTTCCTCTTGAGGCAACCAAAGGGGGCCAATCTATCATGGGTGGTGGAATTCTACTCCAACTACCACTCACCCCTTCTCACATCAATATTTGTGCGCCGGAAGCAAGTGTCAGTCACAGTGGAAACCATCCGAGAAGTACTTGGGATTGGGCCGTTAACGGATGGATATGATGCCTATCAAGAAGTCTTGACTGCATGCGATGACCGTGCGTTCGATTGGAGCGCGATCCTCCGCGTAATTGCTTTACCCGACGCATGTTGGATTCGGGGGACCATAAAGTAAAGACCAAAGGGTTTAGATGTCCGCTACCTCACTCAAGAAGCCACGGCATGGGCCCAAATTCTAGCTCACTACGTGCTCCCGAGCACCCATGGGTCATCCATTACTGCCGAGCTTGCATTATTGATATGGTACATCTTAACCGAGAAACCGGTCGACATTTCGCATGCCATTCGCCAATCCATAGGGCGCATTCATGCCAAGGAAAATCTACCATTCCTCGCTATGGTAACCGAATTAGTTGCAATGGCCGGCGTCCACCGAGAGGCTAAGGATAGGAGAGCCTCAATTCCGGTCGAGGGCGATGTTATTCCGACCAAGAGGTGCCTCAAGCCTCCAGAATTCACCAAGGACATTGGACTACCCACACCAACTCGCAACACCACCACATCATCCACACCACAAAAATCCGCCACCCAACGCCTTGAAGACCTTCACAAGAAGTTGGACCGTTATGAGAGGCGTAATCAACGCCGATATGCTCACGTGAAGAAACTTCTAAGCGTAGTCACCCCACCTATGGAGGAACCAGATATCTCCACATCCACCGCAACTTCAAGCGGAGATAGCGATGACATTGAAGATGAGGGGCACTCGGGACTCGACCACCCATTACGCCTAACCTATAGCACGGAGGACCGTGCTAAGTTTTAAGTGTGGGGAGATCGGCCGACCGATCTCCGTAGGTAACACCCAAATAAATTTTCGTTCTTTGAACTCCTTTGTAATTAGGATAGGTTGCATGATTAGGTCTTATTTGACACCATTTGCATGATAAGTTTACTTGGTTGGAACAATGAAACTCTTTCTTGGGAAACCAATACTTTGGGGCAACCGTGGCATTGCCAATTTTAAATATTTTGATGCCAAATTTGCATGAAGAATTATATTTTGGAACATGAATTTTGAGTTAAGAACACAAGCTAGTGAGCTTTGAGCCTTGTTTTGTGGCTACATCTTATAGTCACCTATTGTCCTTCTTGTGTGCAATTGTTTTCTCTCTATGAGTGTGATCCTTGCTTTGTTTGAGTCTATATGTCCATTATTCCTTGTATTCTTGCATTTATATGATTGAGGCCATCATTTCATTAGCCCACGTACCAAATAGCCTTGCCTCTTATTTTCCCTTGTTAGCCAAATTTGAGCCTACGCTTAACCCACTTGTTCTCAACTTAGCACATTACAAGCCTTAAAGCGAAAAACAATAAATGTCTTTAATTTGGATCTTTGATTAGCTTAGGCTAGTGTGTGTGAGTATCATTCAAGTGTGGGAACCTTGGGACATTGGGTGAATAAAAGGGTAGTTTTGTATTATTATTGAAAATATTAGGAATTGGGTACATACTCATGTATTGATCAAATGTAAAACCTTATGCATTGATGCTCTTGTATATAAAAAAATGAGAAAAAGAAAAAAAACAATATGGAAAAGAAAAAAAATATAGAAAAAGGAAAAAAAAGAAGAAAAAAAAGAAGAAAAAAAAGAGAAAGAAATAAAAAGGGGACAAAATGCCCCAAAGCAAAGTATAGCTCAAAAATCAATTCATAAGTGTTGTGAATTGAAAAGAAAATGCATGAGTATGTGAAAAAGTGAAAAATGGGTAGTTAGGTTAGAACTTAATAGTATAGGATGTCATAAGTTAGGTGGGAAGTCTAAGCCTATCAAAGATTCAAACTTCAAGCTCACTTGACCAAATATGCATCCCACCTTAACCCTAGCCCCATTACAACCTAAAAAAAAGACCTCATGATAATTGTATGCATACATTGAATAATTGTTGATTGTTAAATGAAAAAAAAATCTTGGAAAGCATGATTAGGGGAGAATTGAGTGAATCAACCCCAAACACCAAGTGACTAGAGTGCAAACACTTCCGGTGAGGGTTCGAAGGCTCTAATTCATGATTCCCGGCTCTCACGAGCGTTCTTCATGCAAGGTTGCATATATTGCACTTGATGCTTGAAATTTGGTAAGTCCTATATATTGACCACCATCGTATCCCATATGCTTGCATATATAATAGGAAGGTTGATTTGTTCCTAACTAAGTAGATATTAGCAATAGTCGTAGTTGCATTCATGTAAGTAGGCTGCCCTTTATGAGTCTTATGTCTTTATGATCCTCCGGTCTTTTGCGTTTCTTTTGCATTTCTCTAAGCATGAGGACATGCTAGAATCCAAGTGTGGGGAGGTTGATAAACCCCATTTTGAGGGTTTATCTTGTGTTGATTTCAGGGGTTTTATCAATGATTCCACATGCTTTCTATATGAAAATACAAGACTTTGTGTTCCTTTCCTAATTTTGCCTCATGGCTGAAAACATGCTTATTTTGCACTAAATTAGATACATTTCTAATCTTCTCTTGGTGCCATTCGATGCCGTGACCTGTGTGTTAAGTGGTTTCAGAATATAGGGCAGGAATGGACCGGAAGAGAGAAGGAGAACAGGCGCAAAGGAAGAGAGCATGAGAATTGAGCTTTGGAAATTAGCATGGGCGCGTGCGCACACTTGATGCGTCCGTGTGGATTGAGCAGCTAGAAGTCGAAGCCAAGAGCCAAGCCACGAGCCGGCTTGCGTAGCGGCTAGGCCATGATCTTCATGGGCGCGCACGCGTACATTACGCCTCCGCGCACATTACAAGATGCCTCAGTGGCGCGCACGCGTACATTGCGCGTGTGCGCCGATGTTCGAATGTGATTTTTTAAAGAGCCACGTGACTTGGGCGTGGAGGCAGTTGGGGATCCCATCTTGGGGAAGTGCCTTGGCGGGAAAAGCTTAAGAAGACCAAAGAAACAAAGGTTAAGGGACTTTAGCTCATTTTCTAGATTCTAGACACTCTTGGAGAAGGAGAGAGAGATTGCAAGCTCTCATTAGGGTTCATCTTCATCCAATTTCTGAATTTTCAATCACTCTTTGGTGAGATCCATTGCAATTCTCAATTCACTTTGTTCATGTCATAGATCTTCTTCTCCAATCTCAATTAGTGCTTGTAATTGCTCAATTTTCGTAGATCTTAGATTCAATTTTGTAGTTTTGGATTTTGTCAATTCCTTTAGAATCTCATTTCCATTGTTGTTCTTTGTTAATTGTTGTTAGTTCCTTATGTTGAATTACTTTTAATTCTACTTTCTTCTCATTCTTACTATGACTTTCACTCTTGCTCATCAAATGTTTGATAAAATGCCAACACTAGTTATGGAGTAAAAGTTTCTTACTTGGCATAGGGTTTGGGCCATTAGAAGAAGTTGAATAGTTGTGTCAATTGTTGATTTGGAATTAGGGATTGCTAATTGACTTGGAGTGCACTAAAGCTAGATTTCCATAAGGTAAAGCTAGGACTTGTGACTCAAGTTAATTACTCTCATTTGACTTTTCTCTATGCCTAGGGGTTAACTAAATGAAGCAAGGCCTAATTGTTGTCATCATTGAAGGAACTATAAGGATAGAATTTCTAATGCCAACCCTAAGCCAAGTCTTTTAAGGATTGATTGTTTGTTTTCTATTTTGCTAAAACCCTCAAAGAATCATAACAAGGCTTCCTAATCAATAAGATGCATGCTTTAGCAATTCCAAGGGAGGACGACTCGGGAGACTAGTACTCTCGGTTATAGATTGTAGGATTGTTTGATGCGAAGTTTAAGTGTCGATTAGACTATACTCACGATCGTATTCATCTTTGAATTCTAAATCGACATGCTAAATTTCGTTTATCAGGTATCAAATTAATTAGTTCACTTGACCTTCCTTTGTTTAGTAAAGGTTAACTAAGTGGGATTAAAATCCAATTCTCATCACAATTGATAAGGATAGGACTTCCAGTTCTCGTACCTTGCCAAAGGTTTATTTTCCAGTTATTATTATTATTTTATTTTATTTGTCATTCAAATAACTTTTTACTTTAATCCAAAACCCCAAAACACACTTTTTCATAACCAATAATAAGAACATACCTCACTGCAATTCCTTGAGAAGACGACCCGAGGTTTAAATACTTGATTATCAATTTATTTAGGGGTTTGTTACTTGTGACAACCAAAACGTTTGCACGAAGGGATTTTTGTTGGTTCAGAAACTATATCTACAACGTGAATTTATAAAATTCTTTACTAGCAAAAATCCTAACGTCAAAGACTCCACCTCAGTAAGGGTAGAAGCGGCCCCGGGCTCGGCCTCAGCTGCCTACTTCCACTCTTGTGCTAGCTGAGAAAGAAGCGAGGTCTCCAATTCAGAAAGACGGAGTATCTCCGAAACAGCATCCTCAGCATCTTTCACAGCCTTCAACCGAGTAGTTTCAACGACCTCCAGCTGCTCCTTCAGCTTACCAACCTCCTCCTGAGACTAATGGAGCTTGCTGTCCAAAAGGAACACCTAAGACAACATCAGCTCCACCTTTTGGACAATTGCCACTGAGTGAAGGAGAGTGTGATACACAGACTTCGCCTGGCCGACAAGATTGCAGTCATGGAAGAAGTCCTCAATACTCGAAAAAAGATGTTGGTCGATTAAATCTGGAGCATCGAAACCCCGATTCATCACGGAACAAACATGCACTTCCTCCTCAGAGTTTTCCCCATTGATTCATTCAATCAGCCTTTTCCACTTCTTTCTAGATTCAGTTATAGGAATCTCTACGACCTCCACATCAGCACCGGCTACCCTAGCAGTAACCATCTAATGGGATACGATTCGTGAACCTGGTTGAGATACGGGCTGAGGAGTCGATGGGGAGGCCCCATCATTGGAACTCCCCGAGTCATGATCGAAGGCGGCCTTCAACCTCGCCAAGGTAGTCAACCCTCTAGCCATCTCAACTGAGAGCAACCTTCACGTGCAACGTGGGGAGGGCGGTGTACCACGCCAACCAATTAGGCCCTCCTAGGGGACTGTTCGTGATTGACAACTAGCAGTTATCTTGTTGCTTAGATTAGGTATTTTTATTAGTTTTTCTTAATTGTTTTTCTTTTTAATTTTTTATTTCAGTTTTGTTTATTTTTCTTAATTTTCAATTTTTATCTTAATTATCTGTCCCTTTATTTTCGAATTTTGTTCTAGTTATTTATGTTCCATTAATTTCTGATTTTAAGTTTGGTGTCTTTTAGTGTTTTTTCCTTTTTAATTTTTTCAAAATTTTTAGTTCAATAGCTTGATTTAATTTATTTTATTTCTTAATTTTGTGAATATCTTACCGGGAGTTCCCTATACTTTGACATAGAGACTCCCACTTTTCTTTATCTCTTGTTTGTGTATGCAGGAGCAAGAAGAGTTCACTATGGATCTGAATGGAAGTGCACGACCCAGAAGAACCTTGGGATCTTATACAACTCCCACTCCTGAATTTTATAGAAGGAGCAATAGTGTGCCTCCTATTGGAGCAAATAATTTTGAGCTCAACCCACAATTGATCACTTTAGTGTAGCAAAATTGTCAGTTTCATGGACTCTCACAGGAAGATCCCAATAAATTCATCTCTGACTTCCTGCAGATTGATGAGCGGATAATTTATACGCTTTTTGGCAGTGTTTTTAGTATGTTTTTAGTATCTTTTAGTTAGTTTTTATTATATTTTTATTAGTTTTTATTTAAAATTCACTTTTCTGGACTTTACTATGAGTTTGTGTGTTTTTCTGTGATTTCAGGTATTTTCTGACTGAAATTGAAGGTTCTGAGCAAAAATCTGATCCAGAGACTGAAAAGGACTGCAGATGCTGTTGGATTCTGACCTCCCTGCACTCGAAGTGGATTTTCTGGAGCTACAGAAGCCCAATTGGCGCGCTCTCAACGGCATTGGAAAGTAGACATCCTGGGCTTTCCAGCAATATATGATAGTCCATACTTTGCCCAAGATTTGATGGCCCAAACCGGCGTGGCAAATCAGCATCAGAAATTCCAGCGTTAAACGCCGGAACTGGCATAAAACTTGGAGTTAAACGCCCAAACTGGCATGAAAGCTGGCGTTTAACTCCAGAAAACGTCTCTACACATAAAAGCTTCAATGCTCAGCCCAAGCACACACTAAGTGGGCCCGAAAGTGGATTTTTCTGTCATTTACTCATTTCTGTAAACCTTAGGATACTAGCTTTTACTATTAATAGGATCTTTTGACATTGTATCAGTACCTCATGACCTCATGACATTTTTTACATGTTTCTTGTGTACTTTCCACAGCATGAGTCTCTAAACCCCATGGTTGGGGGTGAGGAGCTCTGCTGTGTCTTGATGGATTAATGCAATTACTACTGTTTCTTATTCAATCATGCTTGCTTCCATTCTAAGATATCACTTGCTCTTAACCCGGATGAATGTGATGATCTGTGACACTCATCATCATTCTCAACTATGAACATGTGCCTGACAACCACCTCTGTTCTACCTTAGATTGAGTAGATGTCTCTTGGATTCCTTAACAAGAATCTTCGTGGTATAAGCTAGAACTAATGGCGGCATTCAAGAGAGTCCGGAAGGTCTAAACCTTGTCTGTGGTATTCTGAGTAGGACTCAATGATTGAATGACTGTGACGTGCTTCAAACTCCTGAAGGCGGGGCGTTAGTGACAGACGCCAAAAGAATCACTGGATTCTATTCCGGTCTGATTGAGAACCGACAGATGATTAGCCTATGCTGTGACAGAGCATCAGGGACGTATTTTCACTGAGAGGATGGGAGGTAGCCATTGACAACGGTGAAACCCTACATACAGCTTGCCATGGAAGGAGCCTTGCGTGTTTGATGAAGGTGACAGTAGGAAAGCAGAGATTCGGAAGATGGAGCATCTCCAAAGCCTCAGCCTGTTCTCCATTACTGCAAAACAAGTACCTTTTTCATGTTCTTTTGCTTTTTACAATCAATCCTGATAATTTCTGATATCCTGACTAAGATTTACAAGGTAACCATAGCTTGCTTCAAGCCGACAATCTCCGTGGGATCGACCCTTGCTCACGCAAGGTATTACTTGGACGACCCAGTGCACTTGCTGGTTAGTTGTGCGGGATTGCAAAAGTGTTATTGCAATTTCGTGCACCAAGTTTTTGGCGCCGTTGCCGGGGATTGTTCGAGTTTGGACAACTGACGGCTTATCTTGTTGCTTAGATTAGGACTGTTTTATTTTTTTTTGGTTTAGAGTCTTTTAGTTGAGTCTAGTTTCATATTTTAAGTTTGGTGTCAATTGCATGCTTGTGTTTTTCTTTTAAAATTTTCGATTTTGCATGTTCTTAGTCCCTTTTTGATTCATAAAAGTTCTAAGTTTGGTGTCCTCTTTGTGCTTTTCTCTTTAAAATTTTCGAAAAAAATTAGTGTTTGATTTTCTAAAATTTTAAGTTTGGTGTCATTTTGTGTTTTTCTCTTTCCTCTTTTTAAAAAATCAAATCTTCTTCATAAAAACTTTTCAATCATATCTTTTTAATTGCTGTTTTCAAAATCTTTTTAATTAACTAATTGATTCAGTTCTCAATTTGCTTTGATCTTCTTTTCTTTTTGATTTTCGAAATTTTATTCCTTTTTTATTTCTTTTTGTTTTTATTTTTATTTTTTTCGTTTAATTCAAAAAAACAAAAACAAAAAAACAAAATTTATCTCTTTGCAATCATTATCATTTCCCTTTTGTCCATTATGGACTCAAGTGGAATTAATCAGTCCAAGAGGACTCTGGGGTCATATGCCAACCCCATTACAGCTGCATATGGGAGTAGCATCTGTATACCTCCCATCAAAGCAAGCAGCTTTGAGCTAAACCCTCAACTCATTATCATAGTGCAGCAAAATTGCCAGTATTCCGGTCTTCCACAGGAAGAACCTACTGAGTTTCTGGCACAGTTCTTACAAATTGCTGACACAGTACATGATAAAGAGGTAGATCAGGATGTCTACAGACTATTACTATTTCCATTTGCTGTAAAAGATCAAGCTAAAAGGTGGTTAAATAACCAACCTACAGCAAGCATAAAGACATGGAAACAGTTATCAGACAAATTCCTGAATCATTTCTACCCTCCAAAGAGGATGACACAGCTAAGGCTGGACATCCAAGGCTTTAAACAAGAGGATAATGAATCCCTTTATAATGCCTGGGAGAGGTATAGAGGTATGCTTAGAAAATGCCCCTCTGAAATGTTTTCAGAGTGGGTACAGTTAGACATCTTCTACTATGGGCTCACAGAAAAAGCTCAGATGTCTTTAGACCACTCAGCTGGTGGATCTATACACATGAGGAAGACAATTGAAGAAGCTCAAGAGCTTATAGACACGGTTGCTAGAAACCAATACTTATATTCTAGCAGTGAGTTCGTTCCAAAAGAGGAGGTCATGGCATTAGTCACTGATCCTAATCCTCAAGAACAGATGAATGAGCTTAATCAACAATTGCTCCTGATGACAGAACAGTTAGCAGAATTTAAAGAAATGCTCCATGATACTAAAGTTGCTAATAAGAACATAGAACTGCAGTTGAATCAAGCAAAACAGCAAATATCTAAACAGATAACAGAAGGATGTCAAGCAGTTCAACTAAGGAGTGGGAAAACACTGAACACCACTGCTCAAAGGAGCAAGAAGGCAAACAAAGAACAATTGACAGAGGATAACCAAACCACTGTTCAAAATCCCTCTGAGGACAACAAGAGCCCAGAGAGGAACATTATTGGCGTTCAAACGCCAGAAAGGGAAGGGAAGTTGGCGTTAAACGCCCATTCCTTGCCCAGTTCTGGCGTTCAAACGCCAGAAAAGGGGGAGAAGTTGGCGTTTAACGCCCAATCTTCACCCATTCCTGGCGTTCAAACGCCCAAGGAGGATCAGACACCTGAGAGTGCTGATAATTATCCTTCTAACAAGGCTTCTTCAACCACTTCTGTAAGGAATAAACCTGCAGCATCTAAGGTTGAGGAATATCAAGCCAAGATGCCTTATCCTCAGAAACTCCGCAAAGCGGAACAGGATAAGCAATTTGCCCGCTTTGCAGACTATCTAAGGACTCTTGAAATAAAGATTCCGTTTGCAGAGGCACTTGAGCAAATACCTTCTTATGCTAAGTTCATGAAAGAGATCTTAAGTCATAAGAAGGATTGGAGAGAAACTGAAAAAGTGTTTCTCACTGAAGAATGCAGTGCAGTCATACTAAAAAGCTTACCAGAAAAGCTTCAAGATCCTGGAAGCTTTATAATACCATGCACATTAGAAGGCGCTTGCACCAAGACAGCCCTATGTGATCTTGGAGCAAGCATCAATCTAATACCTGCATCCACTATCAGAAAGCTTGGGTTGGCTGGAGAAGTCAAACCAACCAGGATATGCCTCCAACTTGCTGATGGCTCCATTAAACACCCATCAGGCATAATAGAGGACATGATTGTCAAGGTTGGGCCATTTGCCTTTCCCACTGACTTTGTGGTGCTGGAAATGGAGGAGCACAAAAGTGCAACTCTCATTCTAGGAAGACCATTCCTAGCAACTGGACGAACTCATTGATGTACAAAAAGGGGAAGCAACCCTGAGAGTCAATGAGGATGAGTTCAAGTTGAATGCTGTGAAAGCAATGCAGCATCCAGACACACCAGATGACTGCATGGGCGCTGACATTATTGACTCTCTGGTAGAAGAGATCAATATGACTGAAAGCCTAGAATCAGAGCTTGAGGACATCTTCAAAAATGCTCAACCTGATCAAGAAGAACTAGAGAAAGTAAAGGAATTTTCGAAAATTCCTCAGGAGGAGGATAAACCTCCCAAACCTGAACTCAAACCTCTACCACCATCTCTGAAATATGCATTTCTGGGAGAGGGTGACACTTTTCCAGTGATTATAAGCTCTGCTTTAGATCCACAGGAAGAGGAAGCACTGATTCAAGTGCTAAGGACGCACAAGACAGCTCTTGGGTGGTCCATAAGTGATCTTAAGGGCATTAGCCCAGCTAGATGCATGCACAAGATCCTATTGGAGGATAATGCCAAACCAGTGGTCCAACCACAGAGGCGGCTAAATCCAGCCATGAAGGAGGTGGTGCAGAAGGAGGTCACTAAATTACTAGAGGCTGGGATTATTTATCCTATTTCTGATAGCCCCTGGGTGAGCCCTGTCCAAGTTGTTCCCAAAAAGGGAGGCATGACAGTGGTTCATAATGAAAAAAATGAACTGGTTCCTACAAGGACAGTCACAGGGTGGCGTATGTGTATTGACTACAGAAGGCTCAATACAGCCACCAGAAAGGATCATTTTCCTTTACCATTCATAGACCAAATGCTAGAAAGACTAGCTGGTCATGACTATTACTGCTTTTTGGATGGATATTCAGGCTACAACCAAATTGCAGTAGATCCCCAGGACCAAGAGAAAACAACATTCACCTGCCCTTCTGGCGTGTTTGCCTATAGGAGAATGCCTTTTGGTCTGTGCAATGCACCTGCAACCTTTCAGAGGTGCATGCTCTCTATCTTCTCAGACATGGTAGAGAAATTTCTGGAAGTCTTCATGGATGACTTCTCAGTATATGGAGACTCATTCAGCTCCTGTCTTAACCACCTATCACTTGTCCTGAAAAGATGCCAAGAGACTAACCTGGTTTTAAACTGGGAGAAATGTCACTTTATGGTGACTGAAGGAATTGTCCTTGGGCACAAAATTTCAAGCAGGGGAATAGAGGTGGATAAGGCAAAGGTAGAGGTAATTGAAAAATTACCACCACCTGCCAATGTTAAGGCAATCAGAAGCTTTCTTGGGCATGCAGGATTCTACAGAAGGTTTATAAAGGATTTTTCAAAAATTGCCAAACCTCTAAGTAATCTGCTAGCTGCTGACACTCCATTTATCTTTGATAATGAGTGTCTGCAGGCATTTGAGACCCTGAAAGCTAAGCTGGTCACAGCACCAGTTATCTCTGCACCAGATTGGACATTGCCATTTGAATTAATGTGTGATGCCAGTGATCATGCCATTGGTGCAGTGTTGGGACAGAGGCATAACAAGCTTTTGCACGTCATTTATTATGCCAGCCGTGTTCTAAATGACGCACAAAAGAACTACACAACCACAGAGAAAGAGTTACTTGCAGTGGTTTATGCCATTGACAAATTTAGATCTTATCTAGTGGGATCAAAGGTGATTGTGTACACTGACCATGCTGCTTTTAAATACTTACTCACAAAGCAGGATTCAAAACCCAGGCTTATCAGATGGGTGTTGCTTCTGCAAGAGTTTGATATAGAAATAAGAGACAGAAAAGGGACAGAAAACCAAGTGGCTGATCATCTGTCCCTAATAGAACCAGTAGCTGGGGCGTCCCTCCCTTCTACTGAGATCTCTGAGACCTTCCCAGATGAGCAACTCTTTGCCATTCAGGAAGCTCCATGGTTTGCAGATATGGCAAACTATAAAGCTGTGAGGTTCATACCCAAGGAGTACAGCAATGTGCAAAGAAAGAAATTAATTTCAGATGCCAAGTACTACCTCTGGGATGAACCATATCTCTTTAAGAGATGTGCTGACGGAGTGATCCGCAGGTGTGTACCCAGAGAAGAAGCACAAAGGATTCTATGGCACTGCCATGGATCACAATATGGAGGACATTTTGGAAGTGAGCGAACAGCCACTAAAGTCCTCCAGTGTGGCTTCTACTGGCCTACTCTCTATAAAGATTCCCGAGAGTTTGTGCGTAACTGTGACAGTTGCCAAAGAGCTGGTAACCTGCCTCACGGATATGCCATGCCTCAACAAGGGATATTAGAGATAGAATTGTTTGATGTATGGGGAATTGACTTCATGGGGCCATTCCCACCATCATACTCAAACACTTACATTCTGGTGGCAGTGGACTATGTATCTAAGTGGGTAGAAGCAATTGCTACACCCACTAATGATACCAAGACCGTGCTAAAATTCCTCCAGAAAAACATCTTCAGCAGATTTGGTGTTCCCAGGATACTAATCAGTGATGGGGGCTCTCATTTCTGCAACAAACAGCTATACTCTGCTATGGTTAGATATGGAATCAGCCATAAAGTGGCAACTCCGTATCATCCACAGACAAATGGGCAAGCTGAAGTCTCTAACAGAGAACTAAAAAGAATCCTAGAACGGACTGTGATGGCCCGAAGAAAGGATTGGGCAAAGAGCTTGGATGATGCTCTGTGGGCATACAGAACAGCATTCAAGACTCCTATAGGAACTTCTCCATACCAACTGGTGTATGGGAAGGCCTGTCATTTGCCTGTGGAACTGGAACATAAAGCTTATTGGGCAACCAGATTCCTAAACATGGATGCTCAGTTAGCTGGTGAGAAAAGACTGCTCCAGCTAAATGAGCTAGAGGAGTTCAGACTCAATGCCTTTGAAAATGCAAAAATTTATAAGGAAAAGGCAAAGAAGTGGCATGACAAGAGATTGTCAACCAGAGTCTTTGAGCCAGGACAAAAAGTTCTGCTCTTCAACTCTAGGCTCAAATTGTTTCCAGGAAAACTCAAATCCCGGTGGAGGGGTCCGTATGTGATTACAGGAGTGTCACCATATGGATATGTTGAGCTTCAGGATATTAATTCTGACAAGAAGTTCATTGTTAATGGACAGAGAATCAAGCACTATCTTGAAGGAAATTTTGAGCAGGAATGCTCAAAACTGAGACTTGAGTGATTCTTAGCAGAAGTCCAGCTAAAGACAGTAAAGAAGCGCTTGCTGGGAGGCAACCCAGTCATTAGGAAGGTATATGATTAGTTCTTACAGAGGCAAATATCAAAAATGAAGGAATTCACAGAGTTACAGAAGGATTCAGCTCAAAAAGCAGAGAAAATGAGCTTACTGGCGAAAAAACGCCAGTAAGGGGCATTTTGGGCGTTAAACGCCAGAATGGGTACCATTCTGGGCGTTTAACGCCAGGAATGGTGCCATTTTGGGCGTTAAACGCCAGAATGGGCACCATTCTGGGCGTTTAACGCCAGGTGTGCAGCATCCTGGGCGTTTTGGAAAAACGCCCAGTGACAAAGGAATTCTGGCGTTTAACGCCAGCCAGGGCACCTGGCTGGGCGTTAAACGCCCAAAAAGGGCTACAAATGGGCGTTAAATGCCAGAATGGGTGCCATTCTGGGCGTTTAACGCCAGCTTGGTGGGGGGACCACAATTTTGTTTTCAATTCAATTTTTTTTCAAACTTTCCTTTTCTCACCCATACTTTTCTACAAAATCACACTTCAATCATTCATCATTCACTTTCAAATCTTCAAAAATCAAAACCAATCTTCAAATTTATTTTAAATCAATTACAAACATTGTTCAAAAATTTCACCCTTTTCTCAATTTCTTTCCATATTTTCTCTAATCTCCTTTCAAATTTCTCTCTTCTTTTTCGAAAACTCCCCTCCCCACCTTATAAATACACGTTTGGCTCCCTCATTCCATCACACCATTCGAATTTCCTCTTCCCCCCCTCTCTTCTCTCTTTTCTTTTGCTTGAGGACAAGCAAACCTCTAAGTTTGGTGTGCTTTTCCGTGATCACTAAGCCAAGATTCATCAACATCATGGCTCCTAAGGGAAAACAAATCAATTTAAGAGGAAGGAAAGAGACTAATCCAAAGAATCTTTGGAATCAAGAGAAGTTCTTAACTAAAGAACATGAAGACCATTATCACAAAATAATGGGTCTGAGGTCAGTGATCCCGGAAGTAAAATTTGATCTGAAAGAAGATGAATATCCGGGGATCCAAGAGCAAATTCGAAACAGAGGATGGGAAGTTCTAACCAATCCTGAGACAAAGGTTGGAAGGAACATGGTTCAGGAATTCTACTCAAATCTGTGGCTGACAGATAAGTAGAGAATGACTGGAACCGCTTACCATACCTACAGAACCATGGTCAGAGGGAAAGTTATATACTTTCATCTGGACAAAATAAGAGAAATCTTCAAGTTGCCTCAACTGCAAGATGATCCTGACTCCTTTAATAGGAGGATGGTGAGAGTAGATAAAGGGTTGGATCAAGTTCTAGAGGATATATGCCTCCCTGGAACTAAGTGGATAACCAATTCTAAGGGTGTCCCAAACCAACTCAAGAGGGGAGACCTCAAACCAATTGCAAGAGGTTGGCTAGACTTCATTGGGCGTTCCATATTGCCCACTAGCAACCGTTCTGAGGTCACCATCAAGAGAGCAGTGATGATTCATTGCATTATGCTTGGAAAAGCAGTGGAGGTGCATCATGTGATTGCTTGTGAAATCTACACAATTGCAAATAAGAATTCCACTGAAGCCAAATTGGCTTACCCAAGCTTGATCTCCTTGCTCTGTAAAGAGGCTGGGGTAAAGATGGGAGTAGATGAGTTCATACCCATTGAACATCCAATCACCAAGAAGTCAATGGAAGGACAAGTGCAAGACAACTCTATCAAGAGGAGGGCGCATGAGTTCCTCCCTGAATTCCCTGAAATTGGCTACTGGGCCAGCCTAGAAGCATCCATTAACAAGTTGCAAGAGACTATGGAGCAACTGAAGGAAGAACAGCAGAATCAGAACTGCATGATCTGCAAATTGCTGAAGGAACAAGAGAAGCAGGGGCGTGAAATCCAAGAATTGAAACGCCAAAAGCTCTCCTCTCAAGCTGAGGGAGCATCCACTTCTCAAAATCAAGGTTGTTGAGTCCTAACTCCGTGAAAACCTCTATCATTAGTAGCCTATGTTTTTGCGTTTTTTTTTTATCTTATTTTGTTCTCTATTTTTATTTTCTAGTTTAATCTTATATTTAGTTTTGAGTCTTGTTCTTAATTCATAATTAATAAAATTAAAGTTTATGCCTTAAAGCTATGAATGTCCTATGAATCCATCACCTCTCTTAAAAGAAAAATGCTTTAATCACAAAAGAACAAGAAATACAGGATTTCGAAATTTATCTCTGAAACTAGTTGAATTAGTTTGATGTGGTGACAATACTTTTTGTTTTCTGAATGAATGCTTGAACAGTGCATATGTCTTTTGAATTTGTTATTCATGAATGTTAAAGTTGTTGGCTCTTGAAAGAAAGATGAAAAAAGAGACATGTTATTGAGGATCTGAAAAATCATAAAAATGATTCTTGAAGCAAGAAAAAGCAGTGAATACAAAAAAAAAATAAAAATAAATAATTTTCGAAAAAAAAAAGAGAGAAGAGAAGAAAAAGAAAAAAAAAAGAGAGAAATAAAGTTGTGATCCAAGGCATTAAGAGTGTGCTTAAGAACCCTGGACACCTCTAATTGGGGACTTTAGCAAAGCTGAGTCACAATCTAAAAAGGTTCACCCAATTATGTGTCTGTGGCATGAATGTATCCGGTGGTAACACTGGAAAACAGAGTGCTTTGGGCCACAACCAAGACTCATAAAGTAGCTGTGTTCATGAATCATCATACTTAACTAGGAGAATCAATAACACTATCTGGATTCTGAGTTCCTAAAGAAGCCAATCATTCTGAATTTCAGAGGATAGGGTGAGATGCCAAAACTGTTCGGAGGCAAAAAGCTACTAGTCCCGCTCATCTAATTGGAACTATGTTTCTTTGATATTTTGGAGTCTATAGTATATTCTCTTCTTTTTATCCTATTTTGATTTTCAGTTGCTTGGGGACAAGCAACAATTTAAGTTTGGTGTTGTGATGAGCGGATAATTTATACGCTTTTTGGCAGTGTTTTTAGTATGTTTTTAGTATCTTTTAGTTAGTTTTTATTATATTTTTATTAGTTTTTATTTAAAATTCACTTTTCTGGACTTTACTATGAGTTTGTGTGTTTTTCTGTGATTTCAGGTATTTTCTGACTGAAATTGAAGGTTCTGAGCAAAAATCTGATCCAGAGACTGAAAAGGACTGCAGATGCTGTTGGATTCTGACCTCCCTGCACTCGAAGTGGATTTTCTGGAGCTACAGAAGCCCAATTGGCGCGCTCTCAACGGCATTGGAAAGTAGACATCCTGGGCTTTCCAGCAATATATGATAGTCCATACTTTGCCCAAGATTTGATGGCCCAAACCGGCGTGGCAAATCAGCATCAGAAATTCCAGCGTTAAACGCCGGAACTGGCATAAAACTTGGAGTTAAACGCCCAAACTGGCATGAAAGCTGGCGTTTAACTCCAGAAAACGTCTCTACACATAAAAGCTTCAATGCTCAGCCCAAGCACACACCAAGTGGGCCCGGAAGTGGATTTTTCTGTCATTTACTCATTTCTGTAAACCTTAGGATACTAGCTTTTACTATTAATAGGATCTTTTGACATTGTATCAGTACCTCATGACCTCATGACATTTTTTACACGTTTCTTGTGTACTTTCCACAGCATGAGTCTCTAAACCCCATGGTTGGGGGTGAGGAGCTCTGCTGTGTCTTGATGGATTAATGCAATTACTACTGTTTCTTATTCAATCATGCTTGCTTCCATTCTAAGATATCACTTGCTCTTAACCCGGATGAATGTGATGATCTGTGACACTCATCATCATTCTCAACTATGAACATGTGCCTGACAACCACCTCTGTTCTACCTTAGATTGAGTAGATGTCTCTTGGATTCCTTAACAAGAATCTTCGTGGTATAAGCTAGAACTGATGGCGGCATTCAAGAGAGTCCGGAAGGTCTAAACCTTGTCTGTGGTATTCTGAGTAGGACTCAATGATTGAATGACTGTGACGTGCTTCAAACTCTTGAAGGCGGGGCGTTAGTGACAGACGCCAAAAGAATCACTGGATTCTATTCCGGTCTGATTGAGAACCGACAGATGATTAGCCTATGCTGTGACAGAGCATCAGGGACGTATTTTCACTGAGAGGATGGGAGGTAGCCATTGACAACGGTGAAACCCTACATACAGCTTGCCATGGAAGGAGCCTTGCGTGTTTGATGAAGGTGACAGTAGGAAAGCAGAGATTCGGAAGATGGAGCATCTCCAAAGCCTCAGCCTGTTCTCCATTACTGCAAAACAAGTACCTTTTTCATGTTCTTTTGCTTTTTACAATCAATCCTGATAATTTCTGATATCCTGACTAAGATTTACAAGGTAACCATAGCTTGCTTCAAGCCGACAATCTCCGTGGGATCGACCCTTGCTCACGCAAGGTATTACTTGGACGACCCAGTGCACTTGCTGGTTAGTTGTGCGGGATTGCAAAAGTGTTATTGCAATTTCGTGCACCACAGATCTGTTACACTGTAAAGACCAATGGAGTAGATCATGAAGTCTACAGGTTGATGCTCTTTTCGTTTCCTGTGAGAGATCAAGTAAAGGACTGGTTGGATGCTCAACCCAAAGAGATCTTAAACACATGGAGTGAAGTAGTAAATAAGTTTTTGAATAAGTATTTTCCCCCAAGGAGGTTGACCAAGTTGAGGATAGATATTCAGACCTTTAAGCAAGGAGAGAGCGAGTCCCTCTATGATGCTTGAGAGAGGTACATGCTGACGCTCAGAAGATGCCCCATTGAAATGTTCACATATTGGGTCAAGCTGGATGTCCTCTATTACAAACTCTCTAACATAGCCAAGATGTGCTTGGATAATTCTGCAGGTGGTTCGATACACATGAAGAAGACACCTGAAGATACTAATGAGCTCATTGGGATGGTTGCTAACAATCAATACTTATACTCATCTGAGAAGACCTCAGTAAAAAGGGACGCTAAGGAAAAGTCTACGAAAGATGCCATTCCTGGCCAGAATGAATCTTTAGTCCAATAGTTGAACTTCCTCACACAACAAGTGCAATGATTGCTGAGTTCTGCCAACAACACTCCTTCTTAACCCCCACAACCCAACAATGCATCCGACCTAGCTTCCATGCTTGTAGAAGTTACAAAAGGCCAACAACACTTATTACAGGAGACCCGAGCTTCTCTAGAGAACCTGGAAACTCAATTGATCCAGACAAAACAGTGGATATCTGAACAAATAAGAGAGGAATGCCAAGCTATTCAATTAAGGAGTGGCAAAATCTTCGATACTCAACCTCAGAACAATAAAGTGCATGACAAAGAGGAGACACCAAAGAGTGAAAATGCAACAACCCAGAGCGCCACCAAGGGCGCTGAATGCATAGGAGGGAGCAGAATGGGTGTTCAATGCCTAGAGAGGGGGGAGCAATGGACGTCAATCCAAAGGGTGTTCCCTCCAGGCATCCTGATAATCCTTTCCCAGTCACTCTGGACACTCATCCTGCACTCCCCAAAGCCCCAGAATACAAGGTCAAGCTATCATATCCTCAAAAACTCCAAAAGGCAGAAAAGGATAAGCAATTCGCCAAGTTCTTAGAAGTTTTTAAGAAGCTTGAGATTAAAATCTCCATTGCAGAAGCTCTTGAGCAAATGCCTTCCTATGCTAAATTCATGAAGGACATATTGAGTAACAAAAGGGATTAGAGAGAGGAAGAAATCGTTATACTCACCAAGTAATATAGTGCAATCATTCAGAGGAATCTACCTGAGAAAATGCAAGACCCTGGGAGCTTTGTGATCCTCTGCACCATTGGAAATACCTACATAAAAAAGGCTTTATGTGATCTTGGAGTAAGCATGAACTTAATGCCACTATCATTGATGAAGAAACTCCAAATTAAAGAAATAAAGACTACCCGCATTTGTCTCCAACTTGCTGACTGCTCAGTTAAATTTCCATTGGGACTAGTGGAAGACCTGCTTGTGCGAGTGGGACCCTTTTTCCTTTCCTATAGACTTCGTGATACTGGAGATGGAGGAGGACAAGAACGCATCCATCATCTTGGGAAGACCCTTCTTAGCCACAGAAAGAACTATCATAGAGGTCCAGAAGGGGGAAGTGACACTGATAGTCAATAAAGATGAGATTGTACTAAACGCAATCGAGGCTATGAAACACACAGATCACCCTGAGGAATGCATGAAGATAGACGCCATAGAGTCTCTGGTTGAGGAAGTGTTCGAAGCTGAAAAGCTTGCAGAAGAATTGGACATCATTCTTGAAGACATACTGCCTGAACTGGATGAGCGAGCAACTCAGAGGGAGATGCTAAGCACGCCTAGTGTTGGGGAAGGACCTCCTAAACTCGAGCAGCATAGAAACACTTATCCAGTAATTATAAGCTCTTCCCAGATGCAGCATGAAGAAAAGGCACTAATTCAAGTATTCAAGAGCCATAAAACCGCTCTTGGGTGTACCATAAGTGACTTAAAGGGAATCAGTCCAACTAAGTGCATGCACAAAATTTTACTTGAAGATGATGCTAAACCAGTTGTGCAAGCACAGAGGTGACTAAACCCAACTATGAAAAAGGTGGCCCAGAAGGAAGTTACAAAGCTTTGGGAGGCTGGAATCATATATCCTATCTCAAATAATCCATGGGTAAGCCCAGTTCAAGTGGTACCCAAGAAGGGAGGAATGATAATAATTCACAGTGAGAGGAATGAGCTAATCCCAACAAGAACTGTCACAGAATGGCACATGTATATTAACTACAGGAGACTCAATAATGCCACAAGAAAGGATCACTTCCCTCTTCCTTTCATAGATCAAATGCTTGAGAGGTTAGTTGGCCATGCGTTTTATTGCTTTCTGGTTGGGTACTCCGGCTATAATCAAATTGTAGTGGACCCTCAGGACCAGGAAAAGACGGCATTTACATGCCCTTATGAAGTATTCGCCTACAGGAGGATGCCGTTTGGACTCTGTAATGCCCCTGCTACTTTTCAAAGGTGTATGCTTTCTATTTTTTCAGATATGGTTGAAAAGTTCATTGAGCTATTCATGGACGACTTTTCTATTTTTGGTGATTCCTTTGACTCATGCCTTAAGCATCTAACCCTAGATCTGAAAGGATGCCAAGAAACGAATCTGGTTTAAACTGGGAAAAATGCCATTTTATGGTAACTAAGGGATTGTTCTTGGTCATCGGATTTCAAACAAAGGCATAGAAGTTGATCAAGCTAAGGTGAAGGTAATTCAAAAATTACAGCCACCTACTAATGTTAAGGCAATCAGAAGCTTCTTAGGACATGTAGGATTCTACAAGAGATTTAAAAAGGACTTTTCTAAAATTACGAAACCCCTGTGCAATCTGCTAGCTACTGACACACCTTTTGTTTTTTATAAAGAATGCATGCATGCTTTTGAAACTTTAAAAGTAAAGCTTATCTCTGCACCCATCATTACCGCACCCAATTGGGATTTGCCATTTGAATTCATGTGTGATGCCAGTGATTATGCCATAGGAACGGTTTTGGGATAGAGACAAGACAAGCTTATGCATGTCATTTATTATGCTAGCCATATTCTGAATGATGCTCAAAAGAACTACACCATAACAGAGACGTAACTACTAGCGGTTATCTATGCAATTGATAAGTTTAGATCCTATTTAATTGGTTCCAAGGATATTGTTTATACTGACCACGTTGCTCTTAAGTACCTTTTGACCAAGCAGGATTCTAAACCAAGATTAATCAGGTGGGTGCTGGTCCTTCAGGAATTCGACATTGAAATAAGGAACAGAAAGGGATCAGAAAATTAGGTGGCTAATCATCTGAAAGGGATTGAGCCTGAGGAGGGAACGCCACCCCCTACTACTACTGTGACTGAGATCTTCCCTGATGAGTACCTTTTTGTGATCTAAAAGGTTCCATGGTTTGCAGACATTGCAAACTATAAGGCCATGAGATTCATCCCCAAAGAGTACACAAAAACAAGTCAGAAAACTTTTGCATGATGTCAAGTACTACTTGTGGGATGAACCCTATCTCATTAAGAGATGCTCAGATGGGATGATCAGGCGTTGTGTCTCAGAGGAGAAAGCCTAGTAGATTCTTTGGCATTGTTATGGTTTTGAGTCTGGAGAAAATTTTGGAAGGGAGAGAACGGCCACCAAGGTCCTTTAGAGCGGGTTCTACTGGCCAACCCTCTTTCGAAATTCTTGGGAATTTGTAAGAAACTGTGATAAGTGTCAAAGAGCCAGAAACCTTCCTCGAAATCATGAAATGCCACAGCAAGGGATCCTGGAAATTGAGTTGTTGCGTATAGGGATAGATTTTATGGGACTTTTTCCACCCTCATACTCGAATACTTACATCCTGGTGGCAGTAGACTACATGTCCAAATGGGTAGAAGCTATAGCATCACCCACTAATGACACCCGAGTTGTGCTGAAATTTTTACAGAAGTATATTTTCAGCAATTTTGGTGCCCCCAGGACACTAATCAGTGATGGAGGCAGCCACTTCTGCAATAAATAGCTGGACTCACTTCTGCAGAGGTATGGAGTCCGTAATAGGGTGGCAACCCCCTATCACCCACAAACAAGTGGACAAGCTGAGGTCTTGAATAGAAAACTCAAGAGGATGTTGGAGAAGACAGTGAACACTTCAAGGAAGGACTGGGCAAGAAGACTTGATGATTCACTCTGGGCGTACAGGACAACCTCTAATATCTCATTGGGATGTCACCTTATCAGTTACTCCATGGTAAGGCCTGTCATTTGCTAGTGGAGTTAGAGCACAAAGCATTCTGGGCAACAAGGTTTTTGAACTTTGATGCCAAGACTGCAGGAAAGAAAAGGTCGCTGCAACTAAATGAACTGGACGAATTCTGGCATGCTACCTTTGAGAATGCCAAGGTCTATAAGGAAAGGGAAAAGAAATGGAATGATAGGAAGATCGCCTTCAGAGTTTTCGAGCCCGGCTAGAAGGTTTTGCTATTCAATTCTAGGCTCAAGTTATTCCTTGAAAGGCTCAAGTCAAGATGGTCAAGACCCTTTGTGGTCATCGGAGTATCCCCCTATGTTCATGTAAAACTTAAAGACCGGAATGCGGACAACAGATTCATCGTCAATGGCCACAGAGTAAAACACTACCTAGGGGATGAGATTGTTCACGAGCAATCCACCCACCTGCTGACATAACAATGGCTGTCCATCAAGCTAATGACGGTAAAGAAGCGCTTGTTGGGAGGCAATCCAACGATACATATCCTATAGTTACTTTTACTTTCTTTTATTCAATTTTAGTTTATTTGAGTTTGATTTCATATGATTTTATTTTATAGTAATTTTCATAATTTTCCTTATTATTTTAACATTTGTGATCATGTATAGCACTCAGAACAGGAATAGGGACACAAAGACAGCAAAACGACACACCCTGGAGGAGACTCCCTGGTGGCGCCAAACGCCAACCTGGCATTCAGCGCCAAGGGGGGATATGGGGATATGGGCATTGAACATCCAAATTGGACATTTTCTTGATACAATTTGGTCCCCTTGGGGCATTTTATGTCCATATTGGACGTCTAACGCCACTAAGGGAGTAAAATAAAAACAAAAAAAAAAGACAAAACTAAAAACAAAAAAAATGGTCACTCTCAGCGCTCAACACCACTGGAGGGGTAGCTTCACCAATAAGTTGAATATTCAATTAAATCTCCTAATTTTCACTCATATCTTTTCATATCACATCTTTTTGAACCCCTTCCCCTTCACTATTTCTCCTTCACCAAAATCTCCCTGCATCCCCATTATTTCTTTAGCATATCCCCATAAATTCTAATAGTATATTTTTCACTTCATCTCTCCATAAGTCAAATATTCATTTCAATTTCTTCCCCACCCCTCCCATGACCGAATTCACCACCACCCCACGACTATATCTCCCAGGGTAGCGCCAATTTCAATTCCAGCGCCACCCCTTCAAGAATGCTTTGTTTTGTGCTTTTTGCTTTTCTTATACTGTTTTCTATAAAAATTCAACAAATCAAAGAGATCAAAGTAATATATGACTTAAGCACAAAAATACTAAATAATTAAGCATTATGAACTAGTTTTTGACATGAAAAAGTATAGAAAAGCATAACATGATGCCCATGCATCACATACCTCCTTCACTCTTCTCGCACCTTCTCCCTCCTATTCTTTCTTCCTTTCACCTTGCATCCTTTCTCTTTCTTTCCTTTTCTCTTTGCTCGAGGACGAACAAAAGTTTTAAGTTTGGTGTTGGGATGCTCCACTTTTCACTCTCTGTGGCACCAAAGGTTGGAGAATCATCCTCAAGAAAGAGGAAAGAAAAAGCTCCCTCAACAGTTGCTTACGAGCTCCACCGATTTTACACCAAGCTTCATGAGGAACATTACTACAATGTCGTTAGCAAGAAGAACATAATTTCGGAAGTAAAATATGAATTGAAGGCCGATGAGTACCTGGAAATTCAAGAGCAAATTCGAATTAAGGGTTGGGAAATCCTGACCAACCTCGTGACTGAAGTCAGAATTCAGAAAGTTCGAGAATTTTATGAAAATCTATGGATAATGGACAAACACAAGAAGGAGCACCTTGATTTCAAAACTTGGCACACCATGGTTTGAGGGAGGACTCTGCACTTCGGAATGGAAAAAGTGAGGGAAATCTTTAAGCTGCCTCCATCCAAATATGACCCTCACTCTTTCAATAGAAGAATACAAGCCAATCCGAGATTGGATCAAGTCCTCAAAGATATATGCCTCCCCAGAACACAATGGAAGAAGGACGCTAGGGGTCAGCCATTCCAGCTGAGAAGGAATGATCTCAAGTCAGTTCTTAGAGGATGGCTGGAGTTCATTCAACACTTCATCCTCCCCACTAGCAATTGCTCTGACGTCATTATGAGGCGAGCTGTGATGATCTACTGCATTATACTTGACAATGAAGTGGAAGTTCATTAGTTAATCCCTTTGGAGATATACAATATCGTAGCAAAGACATCAACCCTCTCTAGGCTGGCTTTTCCTATTCTCATCTCTTTCTTGTGTGAGGCAGCCCAAGTCCAGATTAATAGTGATATATTCATTACAGTGGACAATCTAATAACCAAGAAGAGCATGGAGCACACTCGAAAACTTGGGCAAGCACCAACTCAGAAGCCAGTTTCGCCTCCTCAGAAGGAGAATCCTGAATGTCCTCAAGAACATAACATCCCTCTGCGCGAGTACTGGACTCAACTAGCAGTATCCATTGGACAGTTGATATCCATCGTGGACCAACTGAAAGAAGAACACAAAGGCCAGTCTATCATCCTTCATAAGATGATTGAGGAGCAGAAGAAGCAGGGGCGCGAGTTGGAAGAGTTAAAGCACCATAAGGGATCCTCTGGAGAGAGTAGCAGGCACCATGACTGAGGTGGTTGAGTTTCACTCTCATCTCCCTTATCTTATCTCTGTTTTCAGTAGTTTATTCGATTTTCTATTTTTCCATTCTGAGTTACATGATCGCTATTAGGATTTCTTGCTTTCTAGTTTAGTAAGTTAATTTTGAAATTTTAAGTTAATTTTGAAAAATATCTCATGTACCACCCATTAAACTTAAATAAAGTTTTAAGAAGAACAGTAATAATAAAGTGCATAAGAATTCGAGTTATATATTCCTTGTGTGTTCTAATTGCCTTGATGTGGTGGCATCACCTCTATTTCTAAATGTATGAATTAACTGTGCATGTTTGATATTGGAGTTGAGTATATTGGTTATTGAGGAACAGGAATTTAGAGAAATATTATAGATTCTCTAAAATAAGAAAAGGATTCTTGAAGCAAAACAAATAGCAAAAAGAATTGAAAAGAAAGGAAAAATCAAAGGAAAAATGTCCAAGACTTTGAGCATCAATGGTTAGGAGGGTCAAAAGTGATCTAAAGCTCAAAAGAGGGTTTTTTCTAACCATATGCTTGTGGTGTGAAAGTGTAAAGTAATCCTTGAGACTGAACACTTAAAGTCGTGACCTAATGTTGTTACAGAGTAGGCCTAAGGCTCTGAGCACCACTGTCTGGGAGAAAAAGCAAAAGACAAATTCGAACCTAAAATGTTCCCCCAGTTAAGTGCTTGTGGTGTTCTTGTTTCAAGTTAAGCTTGAAGACAAAACACTTAGAGTCACGACTAGGCTCAAAGGTGCAAAGCAGCATGGAAAAGGAAAGTTGTGTTCAGGAATCAACTAGAGCCTAAAGGAGAGAATCAATAATATCATCTGAGTTCTAGTTCTTAAGGACATCAATATTTCTGAGCTTCAAAGGATAGTGAGATGACAAAGCTATTCAGAAATAGAGTACCATTAGCTCCATTCAGTGATTAGACCTACACTTGATTGACAACTCGAATCATATGTGTTCTCTCTTCCTTGGTCTTATATTGTTTTGGTTGCTTGAGGATAAGTAACAGTTTAAGTTTGGTGTTGTGATGCGTGAGCATCTTATACCTTTTTTTTGGTTATTTTTATATTGTTTTTAATTATATTTTACTTACTTTTACTTGATTTTAGTGCAAAAATTACCTTTGGATGCTACTTTGAGTTTTTCTTGGGTTTTTATGGTTTTAGGTGAAATTCGGAGCAGTTTGGATAAGCCTGGAGCAAGAAAGAAAAATGTTGGCAGCACCCTCCCTGGGAGCTGAACGCCCACCTGGCGTTTGGCACCAACAGGGGGCCACAAGACTAGAAGCGCATTTCCCTCCTCCGGCATTTCAACACCCAATCTTGAAGTTGAATGCCAGTAGCAGCCCGTTTTACACCTCTTTGGGTCTCCAAGTGGATTGAGCACTTATTAGTTTTATTTTGTTTTCTTTTTGTAATATTTATTTATAAATAATATCTTTTAGGTCTAGCATTTATTATTAGGTTAGTATTTAAAGGAAAAGATCAGTTAGGTTTAGGATCTTCTTCCTTTCGCACTTTTCAGAATCCTGTTTTCTCTATAAGTCATGAGCAACTAAACCTCCTGGTTAAGGTTAGGAGCTCTGTTAATTTCTATGGATTAGAACTATTATTCTTCTATTTTAATTAATGTTTGATTCAATTCTAAGGTGTTATTTTCGTTCTTAATCTTATGAACTGGGTGGAACGAGAGTATGACCCTTTTCTACATGAGCTCTTGTGATTCTCGAGAGAGTTATCTCGCTTGAGCTACAACATGAAAACAATCTTTCTAAATTGCTAATTACATGAACTAATTGGGATATGTGACATATAATCCTATTAGTTTTGGGTAATTAGGGTTTTTGTGGCGGTTAAACTAGTTTTCTGAACTTAACCCTCTAATCAGAATTGAGTGACCACGAGAGTGGTGGTTGATGAAGGTTAGGGGAGATCAAATCACTAAGAGATTAGGGTTAATCACTTATGGTTTGCCATAGAATGAATCACTCATTGTTAAAAAAGTTGGTAAGACGTTTTAATCAGGAAAAATAAACATCTCTGGGACCTTAACTGTTTTCTCATCATTGTTTTACTCCAAACCTTTTATTGCTTTTCTTATTTAATTGCTTATTATTGTTTATGCACTTTAAACCTACAAACAACCTTTACTATTTGCCTGACTAAGTCCCATAGGACAACCATTGCTTGCTCAGTCTGAGAATTCTCGTGGGATCGACCCTCACTCACCTGAGGTATTACTTGGAAGACCCGGTGTACTTGTCGGTTAAGTTGTGCGAGTTCTAATTTTGCACACCAACAAGGCACGCCTCGGATCTAATTACCCAAGCCCTATCCTTAGACAATCACACCACAGACAGATAAGTTGGGCTCTTTAATCATTGATGCTCAGAGTTTTGCCATCATTGATTTTTATCTTGATTTTTCTTTGTTCTTTCTTTTGTCTCTTTCTTTTTCTTTTTTTTTTCAATTCTCGTTCAATGATTCTTTTCTTTTAGTCAGAGATCTCATAATACCTTTCTAAACCTCATGCTCTTAAGAAATCATCCTTCCTTTTCATACGATATCATCATCCCTTTTAGCTTAATTCATGATCATCACACTTAGTGCACCACCACTTATTATCAGAGGACTTTTATTTGTCAAATTCAACTTTTCTCCATCTCTGTAATTCTTTTTCATATGTTTACAGTTCTTAAGAGGACTTCATAAGTAATAAATTCAGTAAGCATGAGGAAAACATGAAAATAGAAAAATAGAATAAAAAGTAAATAGAAAAATTGAAAGCTAAAAGCTTAAAGGAAATGATACCACCTTAATCATCATTGTTGCCTTCATCTTCTCTAAGGCTATGTAGAGCATAGTCTCCCACACCAAACATAGAATGGTTGCTTGTACTAAAGCAAAAAAGAAAAAAAAATAAAGGTGATGGAAATAGGGATAAACATGTTGATCAAGTGAAGGCAATCAAGTAATACAGAGGCTTATTCAAATAAAATAAACTAAATTAAAACAAATGAAATGAAAGCTAAAATAAAGTAAAATAACTAAGTTGCTAATGTATTTGCATAGGGTGGACTTTGCATAGGTGAAGTGTGGCAACACCAAACATAGTGTGAGAACACCAAACTTAGTCTGACATAATCATTGTGAAACTAGGCCAAGTACCCAGTGAAGTGCAATTGTCCTATGCGTGTAGCACACCAAACTTAATCTAGAAACACATACACAACCTTATACGAAATAAAAATAAGAATGAAAAGAAAATACCTGACGTTGGGTTGCCAACAAGCGCTTTTTTAACATCACTAGCATGACGGTTGTTCCTTGCTAAGGTGGAGGGTGATCATAATGCTTCAACTCTTCTGCTCTCACTTTGAATCTCCTCCTTGTGTCCTCATGTAATAGCTCAACATGATCAAGGGAAAAAATTTTGTTCACAGTATATGACAATAATGGATGGTGAGATAACACTACTTCACCTGGTGAAAAATCTTGAGTAGGAATTTTCTTGTTCCTCCACCCTTTTGACACCTTCTTCCTGGGAGCTTCCTCCTTATTTGATGCACACCCAACACTAAACTTAGATTTGATGTTGGAGGGTTTGTTGATTGCAAAGGGAGGCTTTGGTTGCAAGCTCTTGTTAGTTTCAAATAAGTTTCCAATATGCTGCACTTTGTCTTTCTCTTCTTTTGTTTCCAAGCATGGAAAAAGAGCTCCTGAAAGTGATTTATTATATGCTTCCTTCAAGTTTAGATCCTTGGTGTCAACTTTCTTGCAATCCTTTTGATCACTTGAGTGATGCATGGTCTTGAAAACATAAAAAAACTAAATGTTCCTCATGCACCCTCAACATTAATTCACCTTTTTCAACATCAATGAGGGCTCTCTCAGTGGCGTGGAAAGGTCTCCCTAGAATGATGGAGGCATTCTCATCTTCCTTCATGTCAAGAATAACAAAATTCATTAAGAGCAAGAATTTTTTCACTTTAATCAAGATATTTTCAACTATTCCATGTGCATGCTTCATTAATTTATCTGTCATTTGTAGAGCTATTTTTGTGGGTTTCAACTCTTGAATTTTTAGCCTCTACATCACAAAGAGAGGCATCAAATTAATACTTGTCCCCAAATCATATAATTCTCTCTCAAAGGTGGTATTGCCAATATTACAGAAAATTTGAAAACTTCCTGGATCTTTCTTCTTTGTTGGCAAGTTCCTTTGAATAATTACACTACACTCTTTGGTCATCACCACTGTTTGGCCTTCCATCAAGGATCTTTTCTTGGACAACAATTCCTTCATAAATTTAGCATACAAGGGCATTTATTCAAGTGCTTTTATGAATGGAATGTTTATGTGCAGTGTCCTGAATATCTCCAAGAATTTGGAGTATTGCTTTTCCTTGTATTTCCCTTGAAGCCTTTGATGATATGGAATTCTTGGCTCATACTCTAGCACTTGGACCTTCTCTCTTGATGCATTTTTTGAAGCTTGAATATGTGTTCCTGAGAGGTGGGGGTCACGTGCTCCACTTGACTATTGGTGTCCCCTTTTGCTTCATTCCCTTGTTTGTCATCGGTCTCCTCCTTGTCCTTCTAACACCTTTCCACTTCTCAGATAAATAGCTTTGCATTCTTCCCTTGGGTTTCAAATAGTGTCATTGGGAAGGCCATTTGTGGGTTTTGCCAATTTTTGCCTAATTTGGCCTATTTGCTCTTCTAACTTTCTAATTGAGGCACCTTAATTCTGGACGTTAGACCTTGTTTCCTCACTGAAACCTCTTGTTTCTTGCATGAATGTAAATGTATTTTGGGAGAGTTTCTCTATGGCCATTTCAAGATTGAAGAGCCTTTGAAAGTCTTGAGATGGTTGGGTGAGGGATGATTGTTGTTGGTAAGAGTGACTTTGAAGGTTGAGAGGGTGTCTGTTGTGTTGATGGGGGTTGAAAGGATTATGTTGAGGTTGGAAGTGGTTTTCTTGATGATTATTGTTGAAACTGTTGCCCCTCTGACCTTGATTTCTCCACCCAAAATTTGGGTGATTTCTCCATCCAGGATTATAGGTCTTGGAGAAGGAATCATTGCGAGATGGCTTTGAAAGATTATCTATGTAATATACTTGCTCCAGAGAAGAATGTCTATACTCCAAACCTTCACTTTGATGTAGTCTATTACTCATGCCATAAGAGTTCTCTTGAGCATTCACTGCTAAAACTTCTGAAACTTGCATGTATCCTAATTGTTGAGTAATTGCATTGATTTGTTGTGACATGAATTTATTTTGAGCCAACAGAGTGTCCAAGGCATCTAATTCTATAACTCCCTTCCTCATTGATCTTTCGGAATAGAGGTACTAATTGTTGGCTACCATTTCAATCAACTCCAATGCTTCATCAGTGGTCTTCTTCATATGCATTGATCCTCCAGCCAAATTATCCAATGAAACCCATGAGGATGGGGTGATCTTATCATAAAAAAATCTGAAGTTAGACCCAGTCAGCAAACATGTCAGGCGGACACTTTCTCAGCTTCTCTTTGTACCTTTTCCAAACTTTATAAAGGGACTCTCCTTCATGCTGTCGGTTCTAAGCTTGGTTAACCTCTAAGGTGGGAAGAATTTGGTTAGGAACTTAGTGACCAAGTCCTCCCATGCTGTCGGTTCTGAGCTTGGCTAACCTCTAAGGTGGGAAGAATTTGGTTAGGAACTTAGTGACCAAGTCCTCCCATGTGGTTATGCTCTTTTTGCGCTGATTATCGCCACTGCTTAGCCCGATCCTTTACAGCAAAAGAGAATAGCAACAACCAATAAACTTCAGCAGGGATGCCATTTGTCTTGACCATGTCACAAATTTGCAGAAAGTTCGAGATGAACAAGTTAGGATCTTCCTGCAGGCTCCCACTAAATTGACAATTTTGTTACATTAGTGTCACAAGCTAGAGCTTCAACTCAAAGTTATTGGCATTAACAGTAGGTGTCGCAATGCTACTTTCATAACTCCTTGGATTAGGAGTAGTGAAAGATCCAAGGGTCCTCCTAGGTTTAAGAGCATTAGATTTGCGATTTCATTCTCTGCCATGTTGAATTCAAACTTTTCTTCAACTGCCTCTTCAATTTCTTCTTCAACTCTTTGATATCTAGTTTGTTTCCTTTGTCGTCAAAGAGTTCTTTCAATCTTAGGATCGGATTGAAGAGGTTCTTTATCCCTGTCGTTCTGCATATACAAAAACAACAAAAAAATCAAATTGAAACTCCCTTCACAGTGACGAAGGGAATTCCCAAGGGAGAAATAAAACAAAAACAATAACTAAATAAAAGCAAAAGGGTTTAATCTAGGTAATCAATTGATTGGTAGTTTGTTAATCACGATTAATCTCCGACAATGGTGCCAAAAATTTGCCGTTATTTTCTTATTTGAAAAATCTACATCACGTATAACCGACACGACCTTGGATCACCTATAACATCCCAAGGATTCAACGGCCTATCCCCAAGGACAGCTAACAAAATGTCGACAATATCTTTATTCTCGGGGGGGCTCATAAGTAAACCCGCGCTAAAATTAGAGTAAGTAGCGTTGAAATTGATGTCCTTAGGTGGGATGAACTTTGAAATATTTCTCCTTAAAGCCATGGAAGGAATCCTCGAACAGCAAAAAATCGGACAGTTTGGCTGAGCATGGAATGACATATAGTCTTTCTTGTGCCTCCCCTACTTACTCGGGATAGTACACAAAAAAAAAATACAAGAAGACCTCCACCTGAGCAAGAAGCTCCAAATATTTGTAAACCAACTCGAAAGTCCGGATGGCCGCCCAACTATTCGGGTGCAGTTGAGACGGCACTACCAAGCACCGATTCAGGAGGGCCAGGATGAATGTGGAGAAGGGGACTACACTCCCAACTTCGTAAACATGGACTCGTAAAACCCACATCAAGTCGGCAACCAAGGGGGATTAAGGTTGATATAGCAAACCCCCTCTTTCTCCTTAGAGAGCGCCAACTCATATAGACGCTCAGCATCCCCCCTCCCCCCCCCCCCCACTGCACACTACACCCTTGGCATGTAGTTTCTGAAGATCCACCTCTGTAAGTCGGGAGGGCGTACTCAACACATCAGAGGTTACACAATAATAGTCCTTAGGAACGCCTCCCGCCTAGTAGACAGACGCACCCTAGCATCGGGTCTCCGCCAGACCATAGCTATAGCCAAAGGGGCCCCACCGTCAGCCCACTCCCTAGAAACAGAAGAATATAAATCCTGCACTAAAACTACTAAAACCTAATCCATACCAAAACAATGGCACCCCCCATTATTTTCTACTACTACAATGCAAGGAAACACACAAAAGAAGGAACTAGAAGCAAACAATGTGCGAAATGACAGGAGAAGATGAAAAACACCAACCTGTTCTCAAAAGCCGAACGAAAGTGACGATTGTAGCAACGGACACAAGAAATGCAATGCTAAAAGCCTCAAACAACCAAGCACAACCAAGCCAAGGCACAGTACCAAAGACAAAGAATGCTTAGCAGAAAAGTTGAAAAACAATAAAAGAAAATGTAAAGAGAGAGCAGTTACAATAAGGGAAAAAATAAAACCCTCAACTTTCAAATGGAAATACGGAGTGACGAGGAGCAGAAATGGAAAATCCAAACTTCCCCCTTTATTAAGCGTCATTATAACAACTTGGAAAGCATAACGGACGAAAACTCACCATCGCGAAAGGTAACAGAAGTGGAAACAGCCCTTCATCCCATTTGCTAACTCTAGATGTCCCGGATAATACGAGAAACTGAACTCGTAAGCCATAACAGAAACGTCGAAACAGCCTACCAGAGAATCCAAGGACCTTCGAAAACGCAAGGCAATGTTCCACCTTCCTAGGCGAGGTCGGCAACCTCCCAACTCACAGAAAGATGAACTATGTCAGCGAAGAGATTAAGCAATCTTATCTTCCCATTTCAGGAGCAACTGTTCTGGGCCTAGCTTCCGAAGACCCCAAAACGATCCAACAACAAGGCTCCTAGGACCAAAACCTTCTCTATGGTCCAAACTAACTGGTCATCACCAACCAACATTTAAATTCAAATACATCTCTTATCTTAGCAAATAAGATAAGATAAAATAACAAGACAAAACTATATAAAGGGAGCAAAATGCTCCCTTGGGTACATTACACACTCCTAATCCTCACTTATATCTCTTAGATCAATTTTAACTTGAGCAATAGAGTATCTTTGCAAGTGTCATTCCCATTCTAGAAATCCGATCACATCATCAACGAGACCGGCAAGTCCTTGATCCTTCCCTCAATCCAATCCGTACTAACAAAGTCTCGTACAATAACTAATTTAATAGTTGATTCTTTTGTGCATATAACAGCTTTTTAAAGAAATGTTGCAAATGAATTGACTTGAAATTTAACTATTTAATAACTGCAACATTCAATCGAAATAATAAGAGTAACTTTAACAACGATTTTTTCACGATGAGTTGCTGTTGCCTCTTTCTTCCCTACAAAAATAATTCAGGGATTTTTACACTCAATCATGCTTAATAGTCATTATAAAATAGATTTTTTTTTTGCAAGTGTTTTCAATCATGCTATTTACAATAAATGACCAAGGACATTCCAATCATTAATCCCCTGTTGAATAAGACAAATAACCCGGATAAAATCAGAAATAAAAAAAAAAGAAAGAATTACATTTAGAACAAGCTCCTTGCAATTGCAAGCGAGCTATGTACATATCAAATAATGATATCCATGTAAATTATAAGGAACAACTATTCTATCTTAGTCAATTCCCTATTGTTAAGGAACAACTATGAACCGTTTTCTATTTCAACACTATTCTTTCATGAATTTCTTGTTTTAATATTACTACTCCTACAACTATGGTCATGGTCATAATATAATATCATACACCTAATCAACATAAATAAGCTACAGATTGATTATATTGCTCCAGTTAATTGATTATGAGAAATTCTACTTCCTTCAATGAAAACGTTCTTCTATTACCTTCTACAACTGCAACATTTAACAAAACAAATTAGGAAGTAATAAATGAAAAGACCATGCAAATCAAGATTTACCTGTTTTGTACAACACATTCTTCATAATATATCTAACAAGCCAAGCCAAAACAAGAAAGAGAGAAAGATCACAAGTTCACAACATGTATTTGGATATAAATGCATGTTGAAATAAGACTCATTTAGCAACTTACGTAATTAATATGTACCAGCATCTCACTATATTGCCAACTTCTAAATGTTCCTTTGAAAAACATTTTACGAAACTCGTGCTTGTTTTTGTGTCAATCTTGTAGCAAGTTACTTCGTTTTTTTCCATTATTTCAACAGCTCTGAGCAGGTCTATCAAAACACAATTTGTAGAAACATTATGTAATCCTTGTAGATTTCTGTAAGATCCTAGTACCTTTGCAGCTCAACTAAAAGATAAAACAGATAATAGAGTAGAAAATAGAGAAGATGGAATAGAAGCAGATGGGCTGAACAATATTATTAAGATATCATTCTTGCCTCTGAAAATGTATTAGTGAATGTAGTAAGAAATATGCAGAGAAAGGGAAGATACAAAGAGCATAAGAGAGCCTATTACTCTCCTATGGATCCAGTCCAGCCTAATTTCCAATATGATTCTTATCTTTTATATACCAAAAATTCTATGTGCACACTATGTGTTGCTTTGCTCATTTTCAATGTATATTGTATTTCTATATGTATTCTATACGAGTAGCTGATTTGATGGCTGATTTTTGGTGTACGCATAACTTATATACAATACCACTACTTTGCTAAGCTGGCAGAGTTAGTTACAACAATGAAATCCCCTTACTTTCTATTTCCTTCCCCTAAACCATACAAGGTACGTTACAATTTCTCATGCAATGAGACTTCACAAAACTTGATAGTCAATATACTAATAGCGCTAGTAATGTCGCTGCAATGTAAAGAAACTGCACTTTTAAGTTAGAAAAAAAGTCACAATCTATTCTCTCTGTAATTATCATGTCATTGACATCAGGTTAATTTATGAGCTAGCTACCTATAATTTCATTGGATGTGCTTTGAAGAACAAAAGCATTGCAAAACAGAACTATAGAAGTATGTCAACAATTTGCAATAACATTTTTACATAAGTGGTTCAATACTCCATCACAAATAAGCATGCATGCTGAAAAGTTACCTTTAAGTACTCACTAGGGAAAAAGTCTCAAGTTATTGTTATATCAAAGATTTAATTAGTTCTCAGCATGTTCGTTTCAACTTTTCGAGCAAAAAAAATCAGTCTTCACCACTAGGTGGGGTCGGCTACATGAATCAAACGACGCCATTGAGTTCTGTCATGTATCATGTCTACAGTCTTCATCTCTTTCATCAAAAAAAAAAAAGGGCTATACAAGATAGCTTCTAAGAAAAACAAGTTTTAAGCTTTTGTAACTATATAGGAGAAAGTAAAGTTGTAAAATAACCTTTTTTCAAAACCAGATTTATGTTAATTTGACAACATTAATCTTAGAAGATATTTACAGCTCTACTCACATTACCCAACAGAATATTACCAATGCTTTCAATTATTGACAATGATACTACATGTAACATGATATGACTACTGAAATGCAACATAGACAATATCAGTGTCATGACTAACTAACTTTGTTCAAAATTTCCAAAATAATTTTAAGAATTGTAGGCCAAAAGGAACTCCATTAGAAACAAAAGGAGGAAATTACCTTTATGCTAGTGAGGAAGATTGAAGCTCAATAGCCATCCCTTTCTTCCCACGTAACTGTTGAAAAGGAGAACCATCCAAAGTAAATGATCTTAGATTAGGTGTAGACACTAAAATCTTGTACCGTTTATACTCCTTGATGGTCAAATTGGCGAGCTTAGCATTCGATATAACGAGAGTTCCTGACCTGTCTATGTCAGAATCAGGCGAGATCATCAGAAAATTGTTGATGGACAGGGTTTTTAACTTTACACATTTTGAGAAGGGTTCTGCTTGGCAATTCTCGTCTACAGAAATTGCAACACTTTCAAGGCGCAAACTCACCAACGACGGGAGTTCTAAAGGCTTCGATATTCTTGTTCTCCTCTTGAGATCATACGAAGAAACCGATAGGTCAAGCGATAACAAGGAGCTACAAGAGAACACAAAAGAAGGCAAACCAAGATTATATGGAACATAAATTTTCAGATGTTGTATATCTTTCGACACCACATATCTCATGAGATCGGTCAAGATATAGTTTTGCAAATAGCCATGGCGACTGAAGTCCAGGCTAATCAAGGGGTGATCGCCATCGCCGCGGCCATCACGGCACGACACAATACCGGAAATAAATTCAGAGAAAACACAATGGTTCCTGAAGTCTGCAGTGTGTAATTTAATATTAGGCATGGATTTCCAAAGATTCTTCCACCTTGTTGACAAAATGCAAGTCTTAATAACGTCATGAATCATCATAAATGACATTATATGCAACAGAATTGAATCCGGCAAATCACTGATCCTATCTCCACCATCACCTTCACTCTCATTCTGATTCTGATTGTACCTTCCTATCTTTTTCCTACTTTGACTCCTTGTTATTATCCTCATTTTCACCAATTATTTTCAATAGCATTCAAAGCTACAACAAATTCAGACAAAATATGCAAAATTGTTAAAAATGTGCAAAATTCACTAAATTTAGTAGCGATAAACATAATTCAGTTCCCTTTAAGAGCTTGTTTCTACTTTTGCGTGGAAAACTAGAAATAGGTCTTAGTTGCACGTATAAAATTGATGCAACAAGAAAATCCAATGAAAGATTTTGATATACTAAAAGGGGAAAAAGTGCGAGTTCAATGGAACAGCAAGAAAGGGGAAAAGTAAGAGAGAAAGTGGAAATTACCTTCAGATCTTGTTCCCCTTTGAGAGTAGTGAGAAGCCCGAGTATGTGTTTGGGAATGGAAACGTGAAAAGATTTAATGATGGGGGTGGTGGTTGTATTGTAACTATGAAAAGGAAGGATTATTAATTTGGGTATGTGAATGTGAACGCGAATGCGGTGAGGGGTGTCTAATGTTTGTTATGTTATTTAAGATATGTACTTTGTTAGGTAGTGGAGTAAGTGAGTGTGATGTCAGAGAGAGAGAAACCCTTGATAGAGGAGCGGAGTGATGGGCAAGATTTAAATAGAGCCAACAGCCAAGAACCTTTTGTTCCATTCCGTGCGGTGCTAAGTGCTAACTGCCATGTGCTCGAGTTAAAAGGATCTTGATAATGATAGAATAGATCTTCTCGATTTTTTTTTTCAATTATTTTATTAAGTAAGAATTTTTATTATATACATTTAAAATAGGACTAAAATAATATGTGAAAAAATTATTAATTAATAAAAAATTATATTTGACAAAAAATTAAGAGAAACAAATTAAAAAAATTATTCCTCTTATAAATCTATTTATTTATATTATATTAAAATATATTATCTCTTTATATATTAAAATTAATTTTTTTTTAACTAATAAGAGTTAGGTGTTATGTCTATATTACTTTTAAAAAAATGAATAAATTCTTATTCACGGTTAATCATTTACTCATTTTTTTATTTTTATTTCTAATATTCACTAAAAAATTTATTTTTAATTATTGCTATTTAATTTAGAATAAATGACATAAAAAATCTAAATGGATTTTAATATTTTTTAAATGTCCTAAATGATTCTACCTTACATACATGTCCTGAAACTAGTTTTTTTTGGGACTATTCAATGCAAATAAAATTTAATAGATTTGTTTTACTTAAAGAGAAGCTAATAATTTTGTTTTTTTGTGAAGCAAACCCTAATTCTAGGTAATACACTCACACACACTACATGAATTTATTTTTGGATTTACTTTTCTTTCTGTGGGACTAGAATCCAAGTGAAATTATTAAGGAGGTATATGATATACCACTCAATCAAACCTAATAGTTTCGATTTAGTAGAAGCACCTTCCATAGAGCTATAAGAGTCGAACACGCGTTCACGCTCAAGGTAAATCGAATTCGATTTACTGTATTTTGATACACTAACAAATAAATTGAGTTTATTACAAATTTTTATAGTACCTATAATATCTTTTAAGTCATTTACAAATTATAATAATTACAAAAAATATTTACAATAAAAAATTTTAAAATTTTATAAAAATATTTAATATTTTAGTTTCTAGTAAAAAAAGAAAATTGAATAATTACAATAAAATTTTTAAAAATTATAACAATATATAAATACAAAATAAATGAACGATTTAAAAATAGGATAAATTTTTGAATATTGAAAGTCAATTAATTTAAAAACGTAATTTAAAAAATAAATCCTTCTCATAATTACATAAGAATTTATGATACGAAAAATACCCCAAAAAACTATTCTAATACTTGATTTCTAAATATCGAATTATTTATTTAAATAGTTAAATTTTTATCTAACTTAATACAATAAATAGGTTTAAACTTTATTATTATTATTATTATTATTATTATTATTATTATTATTATTATTATTATTATTATTATTATCTATGTTCTCTGATTTTAAATAATTTTATAAAATTTGAAACTTCTTTAGAAGATGTTATGAATATTATAAAAGTTTATAAGTCAATTTATGTAATCGATTCATTAAGAAAATTTTTATAGTACTCATAATATCTTCTAAAAAAGTTTTAAAATTTATAAACTTATCTAAGTTATGTTAGTTGTAGCATGTTAAATCGTTCATTCATTTTGTATTTATATATTATTATAATTTTTTAAATTCTTATGGTAATTATTTATTTTTTAACAATTATAATTAAAATTTTAATAACAATTTTAAATTAAATAATTTTATAAAATTTTAAAATTTTTTATTGTAAGAATTTTTTATAATTATTATAAATGGCTTAGAAGATGTTATGAGTATTACCAAAATTTATAATGTATTTATTTGTTCGTGTATAAAAAAATATTAAATCGAATTAAGTGGTTTTCATTTACCATAGGCATCAAAACCATTAAATCGAAACCAATGGATTCGATTTACCTTAGGCATTTCGACTCTTATAGCTTCCATTTATTCCATGGAAGCTGCTCCTACTAAATCAAAACTATTACGTAAATTGAATCCAATATATTAGTTTTATGTAAATTGATTCCTATATATTTGATTTACATTGAATGGTCCAAATCGGACTTGGTATATTTAATTTACATAAAAAAGCTAGTTTCATGACATGCATGTAACGTACAGCCATTAAGAACATTTATGAAAGATTGTACTCTATTTTTTTATGTCATTTAGGGTAAATGAAATAAAAACACCAAATAAAGTACAATATTTCATAAATGTCCTGATTGGTTCTACGTTATCTACATGTCTCGAAACTAGTTTTTCTATGTAAATCGAAGGTATTAAGCTTGATTTGAACCATTTAATGTAAATTGAATTTACTTAAAAACAAGCTAATAACTTCAATTTACTAGAAGCAGCTTTCATGGAGCTATAAGAGTTGAACTACATCCAAGATAAATCGAATACATTGGTTTTGATTTAATAGTTTTGATGCCTGTGATAAATCAAAATCACTTAATTTAATTTATTGTATTTTGATATACGAACAAGTAAATTGAGTACAATATAAATTTTTATAGTATTCATAATATCTTTCAAACCATTAAAAATAATTACAAAAAATGCTTACAAAAAAAAATACGTTCAATTCACAGTTATTTATCAATTATTAATATTACTAATGTATAATGAGTTATGAATTCCCTCTTATGCTTATCATGATTGTTCATGTAGAGAATTCAGATATAGTTCTTATTCTATTATTTTCTTTTTATATTAGTTAAAAAAAAATTTATAGTAAATGACTACTGTTCCAGCCCAACCTATCAGCGACCTGGGTCTAGACCTGAGCAGCCGACCTGACGGGTCATGCAACCCGAGTCAAGAGGGGACCTGCCTTCCCCTCCTCATCCACGTGGAGTCTAGACAGCTTGCAGAAGCTTTTAGGGAGGTGGACCAGGCCACAAAGGGCCCACCCGAGTACGGACTATAAGAGGCAAGAGGTACGTCACCTACTCTAACTCTAAATCGCTGCCTCTCGTACAGATATTGACTTGAGCGTCGGAGTCCTTAGAGGTGGCCCCACCACATCATCACCCCTGCGGATCCCAACACATAACCTCCTCCAAACTCGCAGCTCGTGCCCAGGTCTTAACCCTTTCAAGTCTCTGCTCAGCATCAGTTCGTCTCGATCCACCGTGTGCCAGCAGACGAACATTGGCGCCGTCTGTTGGGACCTGACTCGAATGGATTTCCTTCTGGGAGAGGAAGGAGAGGAGGCACACACGGAAGAGGGAACCCACCTGATGAGTAGGTTAGCTTCCGTCGCCTCTTCCCATGAGCGTACGGGAGCACAATCCCGTAAAGACGACCCACCCTCCAGCTGAGAGACATCCTTTTGGCAGGAATGGTGATGACAGTGCAAAGATCATGCAAGAACTACGCCACCGGGTGCAGAACCTCGAAAGAAAGTTGGCAGCGAGGGACCGCTATTGTCCCGAGCATAGTAGAGACTCTCGTCCCAGTCTATCTCACACTTGATCTCCTCCAAGAAGGTCGAAAACACGAGGGAGGAGCCCTTGAAGGAATGATGAAAGAGTTCGAACGGATGTGCGGTCACACACCACCCAAGATAGATCAGAGGAGCATGGAGAGACTCGTAGAGAGAAAGCTCGAAGACGACGAAACGCCATCATCATGGGGGTGACCCCTTTCGACCCCTCGATCCTCAAGGTCTGGCGGCCAAAGAACTTTGACAAGCCTATGGACATGAGGTACGACGGGACGAAGGATCCTTAGGAACACTTGACGACCTTTGAGGCTAGGATGAACCTGGAGGGTGTTGGCGACGCGGTCTGATGCCAAGCTTTCCCCGTGACGCTGGCGGGCCCAGCATTACGGTAGTTCAACGCACTTCCGCAAGGGTCCATTACGGCCTTTGTGGACATATCCCATAACTTCTTAGCGTAGTTCACCATATGCATTGCTAAGGCCAAACACCTAATCAACCTGCTTAGTATCACCTAGAAAGCCGGGGAGCTGACCATGAAATTTCTGGATAGGTTTATTGACGAGTGCCTGGAAATTGACGGCTTGACCGGTTCAGTAGCCAACCTGTGCTTGACGAATGGCTTACTGAATGAAGACTTCAGGAAGCACGTTACCACCAAACCCATCTAGACCATGCAAGATATCCAGAACGTGGCAAGAGAATACATCAATGATGAGAAGGTCAGCCAGGTGGAGACGGCCAATAAGCAGCAACCGACCAAGCTGTTTCCTCGGGTGGGAAAATTCACGAACTATACCCTCCTTACGGCCCCATAGTGGAAGTCTATAAAAAAATTGCGGACACGGGCATCCTGTCAAAACCCCGACAGTTGAAGGACAGGACAGGCGAGAACAAGAGCTTGTATTGCAACTACCACAAAGGCTTCGGCCACAAGACATAGGACTGTTTTGATCTAAAAGATGCCTTGGAGCAAGTTATTCGTGAAGGCCAGCTGACTGAGTTCTCCCTGTTCATAAGGGAGCCGAGAAGAAGAGAATGCGAGCGATCTGAGGAAGACCGAAGCCGCATCGTAAAACCAAGGCAAATGCCCCATGAGAACCTTGACAACGGCCCGACGGTCGTCATTAACTTTGTGGTGGGACGCGATGTGCCCCCAAGTCAAAGTCAGCAGTGAGGAGAGACGCCAAGGTCCTAGCCGTGTCAACAGGAAGCCCCAAGGCCCTGCCCAAGGAACCTTCCGAGATATCCTTCAGCCCAGAGGACCGATGGTGCCACGATCAACCTAAAAATCCACCCATGGTGATCACGGCGATGAACGGAACGAGCTTAGTCAAACGGATCCTTGTCGACATAGGAACGGACTCCAACATTATGTTCAAAAATGTATTCGACGCCTTGGGGCTCAGGGAAGCCGTTCTCAAGACCCGCCAACATGGCATCATTGGTCTCGGTGACAACTACATAAGGCCCGATGGGATAATCAGTCTCCCGATCGGCATTGGAGCCGGTGAAAGTAAGAGGCCGGTAATGGCGGAGTTTGTTATTTTGAAAGACTCCACAGCCTACAATGTCATGCTCGGAAGGAAAACAATCATTGAATTCCCAACGGTCATATACACCAAATTTCTAATGATGAAGTTCGTGGCTGACAACGGAATAATTGGTTCTATCAGGGGAGACCTAGAAACAATAGTCGCTTGCGACAACGCCAGATTCTCCTTGAGAAAGAGGTCGAAGGAGGCGTCTAGGGTGTTCCTGGCTGACTTAGTGATGAGAGTTTTTATGCCAGTATAGAAATTAGCAATAAATCCAATCGTGAGTATAGTCTAACCGACATGCAATTTCACATCAAACAAATCTAAAATCAATAACCGAGAGTATTAGTCTCAACTCGTCCTCCCTAGGAATTGCCTTAGAATGCACATCATTGGTTAGGAAGTCTTTTGTGGTTTGGGAGTTTAGTGTAAGAACTTAAGCTAACAAAAAATGGACAACAATCAATCAAGATAAAAGCCTTGGCTAAAGGTGAGCATTGGAAGTTCTATCATTATAGCTTCCATCTATTGTGACCACAATTAGTTATAGCTTCACTTAGTTAACCTCTACTATTGAGAAAAGTCAAGTGAAAATAATTAACTTAAGTCACAAGTCCTAGTATAACCCTAGGGAAGTCTAGCTTTAGTGACATACAAGTCAATTAGCAATCTCCAATTGGTAATCAACAAATGATATTAACTATTCAAGTATCTCCAATAACCCAACCCCTAAGCCAAGAAAGAGGAATCTACTCCATAGCTAAGGTTGTCATTTTCTCAAACAATTGGTGAGCAATAGTGAGAGACATTATGAAATTAAGAAAAGGAATTGAATTCAAGCTATCTAATTCAAGCAATCATCAACAATCAAAGAATTGAAATCAACGAACATGAAATTCCTCAATTCATTAATTCAAATCAAAGTAACAAAGTCCAAATCTAAGATCCAAAGTGAATGAATCAAAAAGAGCACTAATTGAGATTAGGAGAAGTAGATCTACAACTTAAATCAAAGTAAAATTGAATTGGCAATTGATCTCACCAAAGGAATCCAAGAGGAATTGAAATGGAGAACGCAAAATCCTAGAGAGAAGTTGGAGTTTCTCTCTCTACAAAATGTAACTAACTAAGAAAATATCTAAAAGTGTGTGTAATGTGTGAATGGATGTGGATCCCTTCAATCCTTGGTCTTCTTATGCCTTTTCCCGCCAGAATTTTGCTCCAAACAGGGTCTGTAACTCTCCTGAAATCGTCAGTCACGTTTTCCCTTTAAAAGTCACGTGCAGCAGTGACGCGTACGCGCACAGCATGCGTATGCGTCCCTGGAGCTTTACGATCCACGCGGATGCATCAAGCGTGCATCCACATCCATGAGGATTTGGCTTAGCCATGAAAATGCGCCGGCTTCTGGCTTTGGATTATTCGTGCCGATCTTGGTAGCGCGCATCCATGCGTACGCGCAAGGCACGCATACGCGTCGCTGCTTACAACTCCAAAGCTCCATTTTTCCATGCTCCTTCCCTTCACGCATGCTTCCTCCCTCTCTTCTAAGCCATCCTTGCCCTATAAGCTCTGAAATCACTTAACAAATGGATCACGGCATCGAATGGTAATAGAGGAGGATTAAAATATATCTAATTTAATGTATAAGAAGCATGTTTCCATCCATGAAGAAAAATTGGGAAAGAAACACAAAATCATGCATTTTTATATAAATAAGTGTGAAAGACCATTGATAAAACCCTCAAAATCCATACAAGATAAACCCTAAAAATGGGGTTTATCAACCTCCCCACACTTAGACTATAGGATATCCTCATGCTAAAGGGAAGAAAAAGACCAAAGGATCATAAGAAAATGAGATTCATGAGATGCAATCTACCTATATGAATGCAACTAAGATGAATGTTACTATCTAATTGGTCAAAAGCAAATCAACTTTCCAAGAACATGCATAATTATGTAGGGCAAAAATGATAAACACTATATGAACTCTACCAATTCCGATCATCAAAATGAAATACACATAGCTTGCATGAAGAATGCTCGTGAGAGCCGGGAACAAGGAATTGAGTCTCGAACCCTCACCGGAAGTGTTTGCACTCTATTCGCTCAGTTTATAGGGTAAATCACTCAATTCTCCTATACTTCATGCTTTCCAAAATTTGTTTTTCCTCTAACAATCAACAATTATTCTAGGCACGCATACATATGTCATGAGGTCTTTCCTTAGGTTGTAATGGTGCTAGGGTCAAGGTAGGGTTATATATTTGGCCAAGTGGGCTAGAATTTGAATCTTTAATTCATGGTTTTCCACTTTTGGCTTGTGATGTGCTAAAATTAAGAACAAGTGGGTTAATTGTCGGCTCAAAGTTGGTTATAAAGGTTGTTATCGGGTAAGGCTATTTGGGTAAGTGGCTAAGTGAAATGATGGCCTCAATCATATACATGCATTCATACATACAATAATGGACATATAGAGTCAAATAAATTAAGGATCACCCATCATAGAAGGAGAACAATGCACACAAGAAGGAAGATAAGTGGCTATAAGATGTAGCCACGTAATTAGACTCAAAACTCACTTGCTTGTGTTCTCAACTCAAAAATCATGTTCCAAATTACATTCTTCAAGCAAGCTTAACATCAAAATTTCTCAAAATTGGTAGGGTTGCCCTAAAATTTTAGTTCCTTGGAAAAGAAGTCATTACTCTAACCAAGTAGACCTAACAAGAAATAACTATCATGCAAATGGTGTCAGAAAGCAAAAAAACCTAATCATGCAATCTATCCTAATTAACAAAAGAGATTCAAAGTTTATTCGGGTGTTACCTATGGAGATCGATCGACCGACCTCCCCACACTTAAAAGTTAGCACGGTCCTCCGTGCTATGAGTGAGGCACAGTGGGTGATCGGTTCTAGAATGTCCATCATCTCCTTCATGATTGCTATCGTCACTCGAGGTTGCGATAGATGTGGAGATCTCTTCCATGCCTGAGCCTCTACATTGAGAAAATGTGCATCAATGCCCTTGGGCCGGGGTCTCATTCTCCCTTGAATCCAAAATGCCTCGGGTATGGCAATGACCTGGAGAATGGCATCCCAATCAAAACCGTATTTACAACGCTGCGACAAGACCTCTTGGTAAGCGTCAATCCCATTCGCTAATGGCCTGGTCCTAAGCACTCCTTAAAGAGCTTCCTCCGTGACAAGGACTTGCTTCCGGCGCACAAAAATCGATGCAAGAGAAGGTGAGTGGTAGTTAGAGTAAAACTCCACCACCCAAGATAAGTTGGCCTCCTGTGGTTGTCTCATGAGAAACCCCCATTGCCGCTACTCGATGCGGGGTAGCACAAACGAAACAACATGAGCCAGAGGGGCAAGAAGAGACTTCGCGTGATAGTTCCTTTCAATTATCATGGGGTATACGAGCTCACAGTATCGGTTGGGGAACTTAGTTGGATCCCTCGTAGGGTTATTCTTCTCTAGTGCATCAACATTAATGATGCTCCTTGCCTTCTTGAGGAGGAGCTTAGCCTTAGGTGCTTGGTGCGCCTTGTTGGTGGATCTTTGAGGTGCCGTTTTAGTAGGCAGTTTCTTCGGCGCCTTTCCCTTATCCTTCTTGATGACCATTGATGAACCACTATTTTATGGTTTATCTTGTGCTAATTTGAGTGGTTTTTATCAACTCTTTGCTCACTCATTCATATGATTTGCATGATTTTACAATTCCTTCCCAATTTTATTCTATGGTTGAAAACTTTCTTCCTAGACATCTAAATTATATATTTTTAATTCCCCTTATACCATTCGATGCCGTGATCTATGCATTAAGTGCTTTCAGGCTTTACTGGGCAGGAATGGCTTAGATGGTTGGTGAACGAAAATTACACTCACACTTTGTAATTCCGCACAACTAACTAGCAAGTGCACTGGGTCGTCTAAGTAATACCTTACGTGAGTAAGGGTTGATCCCACAGAGATTGCCGGCTTGAAGCAAGCTATGGTTATCTTATTATTCTTAGTCCGGATATCAATAGTGGTTCTTAGTTTTAATTGCGAAGAGTAAAAAAGCATGAATTAAATGATACTTGTTGTGTAGTAATGGAGAACAGGTTGAGGTTTTGGAGATGCTCTGTCTGCTGAATTTCTGCTTTCCTACTGTCGTCTTCTTCACGCACGCAGGTCTCTGATAGGCAAAATTGTGACTCATACTTTTCACAACTCGAACAATTCCTAGTAATGGCTCCAAAAACTTGGTGCACAATACTATGGTTCACACACATTCTTCACAACTTTGCACAACTAACCAGCAAGTGCACTAGGTCGTCCAAGTAATAAAACTTACATGAATAAGGGTCGATCCCACGGAGATTGTTGGTGTTCATACCCTGACCGAGCTCCCCAAAACTCGGCAAGTTCACAAAAGGCCCGACCTCGTCCCAAGGCCCACGCCTGAGGTCGGACCTCGGACAAATAAAGAAGAAGGCCCATCAAAAGGAACGAAGCCCAAAACCTAAAGGCCGAAAAAGGCCTAGGAAAGGCGGTTCCACAAAAGATAGAGATAAGACTCCCAAAAAGATAAGATAAGATAAGAATATCTTATCCAGGGAAGATCACGACCAACCACTATAAATACACCGGAGCACCCAGGTATAACTCACACTCTAATTCTACTCAATATCTGCTTGGACCCATGCTAACTTAAGCATCGGAGTGTCATTGCAGGTACAACCCCCAGCCGCTCAGCACACCAAGCTCGGGTCACGGAACCCCTACCTCGGGTCTTACCAGACGACCGAGCTACACGTTTCAGGTAACCCTCGGAACATTGGCGCCGTTGCCGGGGACCCTGGAAGTCATCCCTTCACCATGGCGGACGACCCTCCCAACAATAACCACGCTACATCAGAACAAGAAGAGGAAGTTGACACCGGAGAACGACCGGACAGCCCCCTATCACCGCGCACTCCAGGAGGAAACAAACAGGATCGCACAAAGACATCACTCTCAAACAAAGATCAGCAAAATCCCGAAAAAGAAAAGAGCTCGGAAATTCTAGAGGCAGTACGAGCGCAGCAAGACCGGCTGAAACAACTCGAAGAAGACATAAAGAAGCAGAAAGAAACTGAACATGATCTGAGAAGGGAAGCTCGCAAGCGCAGAGAACTAGAAGAAAAGCTGCGGAAAATAGAGGCCGAGTTGAAAGACCGGACGGAACGCGGCACCACCCCCGAAAACAACCATGATCCCTTCACGCAAGAGATCATGAAGGAGAAGGTACCGCAAAACTTCAAACCACCTGATATGGATCTCTACGACGGCACCACCGACCCAAGTCACCACCTCAGCAACTTTCGAAGCAGAATGTACCTGGTCGACGCCTCCGACGCAATTCGGTGCAAAGCCTTCCCCACCACTCTCGCCAAGTCGGCCATGAAGTGGTTCGACAACCTGCCACCAGGATCAATCTCCAGCTTCGAGGACCTAACCAAAAAATTCCTAACAAGGTTCTCTATTCAAAAGGACAAGGCAAAACATGCCCCCAGTCTACTCGGGATCAAACAAGGCAACCAAGAAACTCTCCGAGAATACATGGAGCGATTCAACAAAGCCTGCCTGGACATACAACACTTGCCCACTGAAGCAGCCATCATGGGGTTAGCAAACGGCCTAAAAGAAGGACCATTTAGCCAATCCCTATCTAAACGATACCCGACCTCCTTATACGAAGTGCAGGAGCGAGCAGAAAAATATATCAACATGGAGGAAACCTCCCAGCTAAGAGACTCTTCCAGGAAGGAGTCAACCTACTCACTCCGAGATCGAGATCGGGAACAGAAAAAGAAGGAAGAATCCAGCTCGGACAAGCCACGGAAGTACCACAGCTACACCCCCCTCCGAGTCTCCCTGGTAGACGTCTACAGAGAAGTATGCCACACCGAAAAGATCCCACCACCCAGACCTCTGAAGCACAAAAGAGCAGGAAGAGATCGGTCCGAATACTGTGAATATCACAGACTCTACGGTCATTCTACTAACGACTGCCACGACCTGAAGAATGTTATAGAAAAGCTAGCCAGAGAAGGAAAACTCGACAGATACATAGCGGAAAAAGGAGAAGAGACCAAAAAGAGAAGGAGGGGAGATAACGAAGATCGGGCCGAACAAACCCCACGAACCCCTGAAAGGCACGTACACATGATAAACGGAGGTTTTGCGGGCGGAGGAACATCCAGATCCTCGCGAAAAAGACACCTCAAAGAAATCTATCATGTCCGAGAAGACAGTCCCCTGCCCGAGCTGCCAACCATCTCATTTACCCGAGAAGATGCTCAGGGGATAATACCCGGGCACGACGATCCTATGGTGATCACCATCATCCTAGCAAACGCCAACTTACATCGAACTCTGATCGACCAAGGAAGCTCGGCAGATATCCTGTTCAAATCGGCCTTCGACAAGCTCGGACTTGAAGAAAAAGAGCTAAAGGCCTATCCCACCGACCTATTTGGACTAGGAGATACCCCGATCCGTCCCTTAGGATACATCTCATTACACACTACCTTCGGAAAAGGCGAGCAAACCAAAACATTAAACATCGACTACATTGTAGTCGACGTCACTTCAGCATACAATGCCCTCATCGGACGACCAACCCTAAACAGACTAGCAGCTATAGTCTCGACCCCACACCTCTGTATGAAATTCCCTACCGCAAAGGGAATCGCCACCCTAAAAGGCGACCAAAAACTAGCACGGCGATGCTACAACGAAAGTCTGAGCCTAAAAGGGAAAGAAGTCAACACAATAGAACTCGGGCGAGTTCAAGCCCGAGAAGATCTTCGGCCACAACCAGAAGGAGAAACCGAAAAGATCCAAATCGGGAACACACCCGAAAAAACAACAAACATAGGGGCAAACCTCGAAGCAGGCCTGAAGGAGGAACTCACAACCCTCTTAAGGGAGAATTCCGACCTCTTCGCCTAGAAAGCCTCCGACATGCCAGGCATAAGCCCCGACCTAATGTGCCATAAGCTATCAGTGTACCCGGGATCCCGACCTGTCCAACAAAGACGCAGGAAGCTCGGGCCCGAACGCGTGCAAGCGATAGAAGAACAAGTACAAGCACTACTAGATGCAGGGTTCATTAGGGAAGTAAAATACCCCCTATGGCTCGCAAACGTGGTCCTGGTAAAAAAGTCCAATGGAAAATGGAGGATGTGTGTCGACTACACGGATCTCAACAAAGCCTGCCCCAAAGACCCATATCCACTACCAAACATCGACGCCTTAGTCGATGCAGCCTCGGGCTACAGATACCTCTCCTTCATGGATGCATACTCGGGATACAATCAAATCCCGATGTACGGACCCGACCACGAAAAGACCTCGTTCATAACCCCAAAGGCAAACTACTGCTACGTAGTAATGCCCTTCGGGCTAAAGAACGCAGGGGCAACCTACCAGAGGCTAATGAACAAAGTGTTCTCAGAACACATCGGACTACAGCTAGAGGTGTACGTCGACGACATGCTGGTAAAGACACAAGAAGACAGAAACTTGGTGGCCGACCTCACCAATGTCTTCGACACCCTCAGGAAACACAACATGAGACTTAACCCGACAAAATGCACCTTCGCCGCAGAAGCCGGAAAGTTCTTAGGCTTCATGCTGACTCAAAGAGGCATCGAAGCAAACCCGGACAAATGCCAAGCAATACTCAATATGAAAAGCCCGACGTGCGTCAAAGAAGTACAACAACTGAATGGGAGGCTAGCCGCCCTATCAAGATTCTTGGCAGGATCAGCGATAAAATCACTACCTCTCTACTCACTCCTAAAGAAAGGGAAACCCTTCTCGTGGACCCCGGAGTGCGAAAAGGCCTTCCAAGAATTCAAGGAATTCCTCGGGCAGCCACCAATCCTAACCCGACCTCTAAAAGGGGAAGAGCTCGTACTATACCTCTCGGTCGGACATCGGGCAGTTGCTTCAGCATTAATACGGGAAAATGACCAAGGACAACACCCCATATACTTCGTAAGCAAGGCACTACAAGGGGCCGAATTAAACTATCAGAAAATAGAGAAATTCGCCTACGCCCTAGTGTTCACAGCTCGGAGGCTCCGTCCCTACTTTCAAGCCCACACCATCAAAGTCCGGACAAACCAACCCATGAGACACATCCTACAAAAGACAGACATGGCAGGACGAATCCTACAATGGGCGGTGGAACTGTCCGAGTTCGACCTCCACTATGAAGCCCGGACTGCCATAAAATCTCAATATCTAGCCGACTTCATCGCAGAATATACTGAGACCCCGGGAACCCCACTCTCGTGGAATCTGTATGTCGACGGGTCCTCAAACAAAACAGGAAGCGGAGCCGGTGTTATACTCGAAAGCAACCAAGGAACACGGATAAAGCTATCCCTAAAATTCGAGTTCCAGGCTTCGAACAACCAAGCCGAATACGAGGCCCTACTAGCAGGACTAAAGCTAGCCGAAGAGGTCAGAGCCCAGAGAATCACGATCTTCAGCGACTCTCAGGTCGTCACATCACAAGTAAATGGAAGTTACCAGGCCAAAGACCCTACTATGAAAAAATACCTGGACCAAACACAGGCGCAATTACGACACTTCCCGGAAATACAAATCCAGCACATACCTCGGGAACAAAATGCCCGGGCAGACGCCCTCTCGAAGCTTGCTAGCACCAAGCCCGGAGGCAACAATAGAAGTCTTCTCCAAGAAACCCTACAATCTCCCTCCGTGCTAAGAGAGGAAGAAACGTTAAATATATCCAACCAACAGCAAGGATGGATGACCCCCATACTCAACTACCTGAAGTCAGGAACTCTCCCCATAGAAAGAAAAGAAGCTAAAAGGCTTACAAAGGACGCCCAGAATTATACGCTAATTCACGACGTATTATACAGAAGAGGATTCTCAAACCCCCTCCTTAGGTGCGTTCCGACCTCAGAAACAAAGGGCGTCCTCGAAGAAGTCCACGAAGGCATGTGTGGGAACCATCTCGGAGCTCGGGCATTATCCAAGAAAGTAGTCAGGGCCGGGTTCTACTGGCCGACCTTGCAAAGAAACGCAACAGAGTTTGTGAAGATATGCCCCCCCTGCCAAAAACACGCCAATTTTCACAAGGCACCGCCCGAAGACCTTATCAGCATCACTGCGCCATGGCCCTTCGCAAAATGGGGGCTCGACCTACTCGGCCCGTTTCCACAAGGACCGGGGCAAGTCAAATACCTCATAGTAGGGGTCGACTACTTCACAAAGTGGATCGAAGCCGAACCCTTAGCCACTATTACGGCTCAGAAAAGCCATAAATTCCTATACAAAAACATCATCACGAGGTTCGGAGTCCCCTACTCCATCACAACAGACAATGGAACACAGTTCACGGACACAAGTTTTCAGAACTTGGTGGCCGATCTAAAAATCAAACAGCAATTCACATCGGTCGAGCACCCACAAGCCAATGGACAAGCAGAGGCCGCAAATAAAGTCATCTTAGCCGGGTTAAAGCGAAGACTCCAAGAGGCCAAAGGGGCGTGGGCCGACGAACTCCCCCAGGTACTATGGGCATATCGGACAACCCCGCACTCTACAACGGGAGAATCCCCATTCCGGCTAGCTTACGGGATGGAGGCAATGATTCCTGTCGAAATAGATGAAGGGTCGCCCAGAATCATCTTCTACAACGAAGGAGGCAACCCACAGGCACAAAGGGAAGAACTCGACCTCCTCCCCGAGGTCCGAGAAAGAGCCTGAATCCGAGAAGAAGCCTTAAAACGGCGAACGGCCCTCAGATACAATCAAAAGGTAATAAAGCGAAGCTTCTCCATTCACGACCTGATTCTAATCCGAAATGACATCGGAACACAAAAGTCGGGAGAAGGAAAGTTAACCGCAAATTGGAAAGGGCCCTACAAGGTAACAGAAGTCTTAGGGACAGGCTACTACAAAATATCCGACCTAGAAGGCAATGAGCTGCCCAGGGCCTGGCACGCCTGTAACCTAAGACGGTACTACAGCTAGAAAAACTTAACCCAAGGTGTACTCTTTTTCCCTACAAGGGTTTTTTAATGAGACACCCGGTTAAGTAGGATACCCGACCTAGTCAAAGGGTAAACACTTTGTAAATATTCTTCTTTTTTAATACTAATCAAATTTCTCTATTTTTTCTTCCTCGTGATGAAGCAAATCTTAGAAAAGTACCCCACCAAGGCGCATTAATTTATGCTCGGCAAAACACAAAAAATCATTTGCCAAGAGACCATACAAGGTCGGCAAAGATAAAGCGACGATGTTCAAATTAATGTGAGAAGTTATAAAGTAACTCTGAAATGGCTCGAAAAGCCAAGTAAAAAAAGAGGTTACAAAAATAACTTAAAAAAGGCCGACCAAACGACGAAGTCGGGAAAGTTATAAAGTAACTCTTGTTTGGCCCGAAAAGCCAAAACGAAAAGAGATTACAGAAATAACTCAAAAGAACCGACCAAACGACAAAGTCGGACCTAACCAAAAAAGAGGTACTCGAGCACCCGATGTCCGAGGAAAAAGCTCGGACCCAAGAAAGAAGCCTTAAAACGGCAAGAACCAAGATTTCGAAACACGCTTACTAAAAAGTTGCTCTACAAAAGCAACTAAAAAGTACAAGCGAAAAGAACGAAATCAAAGGAAGCTTCAAAACGCTGGCTAAAAAGTTGTTATCCGAAGACAACTAAAAAGCACAAAAGCGAAAACAAGAAGTCAAAACGCTAGCTAAAAAGTTGTTATCCAAAGACAACTAAAAAGCACAAAAGCGAAAACAAGAAGTCAAAACGCTAGCTAAAAAGTTGTTATCCAAAGACAACTAAAAAGCACAAAAGCGAAAACAAAAAGTCAAAACGCTAGCTAAAAAGTTGTTATCCAAAAACAACTAGAAAGCATAAAAAGCGGAACAAGAAAGTCAAGACGCAAAACACGGCATAATAAGCTAAAAAAGTTACTACAGAGTAGCTAAAATAGCAAGAAAGTGCCCAAAGCGTTTACAGAAAACATCCAAAAAGCAAAAAGGCCCACAGGCCGGGCAGAAAAGCCAAAAATAAAGAGATCACAGAGGATCAAGGACCTTCCCGGTCTCCACATCAACAGAAGGCTCCGGAGGGAACATCGAAATCGGGACTGCATCGACAGCACCATCATCCCGGCTTGAAACCTCCACGCCAGATCTGTCCTCAGCCAGGGGTGAAGTCGGGTTCACAACCGGTACCTCGGGGTCGGAGACTGGAGCCTTGGGGTCGGACACCGGAGCCTCATCCTCGGCAGGAGCAGGAACAATCTTTCCCTCCACAACCATGTTATCCGTACTGAATAAGCTCAGATCCAGGTCGGGAGCAAGAACCCGGACCTGATCCCTCAAATTCACAAACATAGCATCCATACCCTTGGCCACATTATCTTCCAGCTCGTAAAAATCATCCCGAGCAGATTGCAACTTCTCCTTCGTCTCCACAAGCTCGGCATACAGCTTAGTATAGTTCTCCGTCGCCACCCTCGCCATCTCCTCAGATGTCTTCGCCGCCGCCACAGCCGCGGTAGCCCTAGTTTTCTCTTCCTCCAAAGAGGCCTCCAGCTCAGCAATCCTGGCAGCCTTCAGTTGACTAACTTTGTCAAGCTCGGACCGTGCCTTCTCAAGTCGGGAGCTGGTCGCCACAAGGGGAGCTTTCTTGAACTCCCGAGCAATGGCGGCATGAAGACTAGCCATCCGAACACAGCTCCGTGCCATATACTGAAAGTGATGCTCCATAGACGCATCATCAGTAGAAATAAAGGTCTGGGGGAGAATGTGCTGCTCAATCCAACCAAGAGCGTCAAAGTCCTTATCATTGAAGCCGGCAAGCTCTTGAGAGGTCTTCTGTTTCTTGGGGGGAGGACCCGAGGTCGAAGACGGGGAAAGGTGACCGGGTCCGGAAGTCGGAGGATCTTGAGTTATAGCTCGGAACTGAGGAGTCGGAATGGTCTTCGACCGAGTCTGAACACCCACGATAGTCTTCTGCGGAGAAGATCGGGCAGAAGCCTCAGCCTCGATATTCCGAGCAGCCGCAGACTTCTTCGACCGACGAAGGAACTTCATGGAATCAGCCTGAGAAGACATCTCTGCAGAAACAAAAGAAAGGGATTATCACAACAGAAAAATCACCAAAATGAAGTCAAAATATTAAGATGAAATCTCAAAGAGGTCGGGAACTACCTAACTCGGAACGGAGAAGGCTTGGATCTCCCAACATTTTCTTCGTGTCCAAGTGAGGTGCCCGACCCCATAAACTGCTCACCACACCCACAAAAGCCTGCTCCACCTCATCTAAACTCTCAAAAGTATACTTAACCGATACTACGTTCTCCTGCCAACAAAGAGGAAAAGAAGGCTCCCCACTCTCATCTAGAAAGAAAGGTCGGACATCTCCAACAGCCCGGACCTTGAAATAGTAGTTCTTGAAATCATGAAACGACTCATCATACAAGGTGCAAAACTTCCTCCCCTGGTTAGCCCTAAAAGAGACCCAGGACACCTTCCCAGCACCCGACCCCGGCTTCGTCAACACAAACAGATAAGAAAAAAGGGAAACAGAAGGGGAGACACCCAAAAACTGACACAAAAGTTGAAACAGCTTTAAAAACGCCCAAGAATTCGGATGGAGTTGCGTAGGGGCAAGGTTACAAGACCAAAGGACCTCGGACTCCAAGTCGGTAAAAGGAAGTCGTACACCCAGCTTAGAGAAAAAACAATCGTAAGCATAGAAGAAGAGCTTCTCAGAACTTTCTAAAGGCGGGAAGCACACTCTCTCCTCGGACTCCGGGGCTACTAACTCATAATCCCGCTCAGACTCCCTATTCTCACATATGCTACACTAACTAGATACTCAGAATCTACAACAGAAGGGACCCTTAGAGGAACAGGATCTACCCAACCAAGACCACTCGGAATCTTGGTCGACATTGCTTGAAACACCTTTCGAGACATAAAAATCTTGCCTACAAAGAAAGAATACAACAGCAAGGCAAAAATCACACGAAGGCAGAAAAAACCCATTCAGCAAAAGCAAAAGAAAGCAAAGTTCTTTTAGAAAGAAAATGCGGCAACCCGAAAACAAAATAACAGGAGAAAAGAGCCCCCCCCACATGCATACAAACAAAGCAATGGCGGCGCCTCTTTTCGGGGCAACCCAGGCAACAGAAGAAAAAGAAGCAGATGCATATGTGCACAAAGAAAATGAAGACAAGAGCAAACCTGGAAGAGAGGAAGAAGACGACGAGCTCCGATGCGGGGAGAACGAAAACAGCGGCGCAAAGGAAACCCCGGAAAGAATCGGAGAAAAAGAACAAAGAAAGAGCGGCGCTCGAAGGTGGCGAAAACTCAGGAAACGAAAAAGAAGCAGAACAAACGAAGAAAATGAGAAAAAGGGGCAAATATATAATGCCTTCACAGAGTCCGAACAGAAATCGAGGAGAAACGGTAAAAAGCAATAAATGCTGAAACGACCGTTTTTCAAATTTTGAAAAAACAAACTATGCCCGAGCTCGCCCTATCAAAAAAGGACGAACTCGGGCAGGGGCACTGTTCATACCCTGACCGAGCTCCCCAAAACTCGGCAAGTTCACAAAAGGCCCGACCTCGTCCCAAGGCCCACGCCTGAGGTCGGACCTCGGACAAATAAAGAAGAAGGCCCATCAAAAGGAACGAAGCCCAAAACCTAAAGGCCGAAAAAGGCCTAGGAAAGGCGGTTCCACAAAAGATAGAGATAAGACTCCCAAAAAGATAAGATAAGATAAGAATATCTTATCCAGGGAAGATCACGACCAACCACTATAAATACACTGGAGCACCCAGGTATAACTCACACTCTAATTCTACTCAATATCTGCTTGGACCCATGCTAACTTAAGCATCGGAGTGTCATTGCAGGTACAACCCCCAGCCGCTCAGCACACCAAGCTCGGGTCACGGAACCCCTACCTCGGGTTTTACCAGACGACCGAGCTACACGTTTCAGGTAACCCTCGGAACAGTTGGTATGAAGCAAGCTATGGTCGTCTTGTAAATCTCAATCAGGCAGATTCAAATGGTTATAATGGTTTTCGAATATAAAGATAAATAAAGCATAAAATAAAGATAGAGATACTTATGTAATTCATTGGTGGGAATTTCAGATAAGCGCATGAAGATACTGTGTTCCTTCTGGATCTCTGCTTTCCTACTGCTTTCATCCAATCATTCTTACTCCTTTCCATGACAAGCTATATGTAGAGTGTCACCGTTGTCAATGGCTACTTCCCATCCCCTCAGTGAAAATGGTCCAAATGCGTTGTCACCGCACGGCTAATCATCTGTCGGTTCTCGATCATGTTGGAATAGAATCCAGTGATTCTTTTGCGTCTGTCACTACGCCCAACACTCGCGAGTTTGAAGCTCGTCACAATCATCCCATCTCAGATCCTACTCGGAATACCACAGACAAGGTTTAGACTTTCCAGATCTTAGGAATGGCTGCCAATAATTCTAGCTTATACCACGAAGACTCCAATCTTTTAGAATAGAGGCTAAGAGATACGCACTCGATCTAAGGTAGAACGGAAGTGGTTATCAGGCACGCGTTCATAGGTGAGAATGATGATGAGTGTCACGGATCATCACATTCATCATGTTGAAGTGCAGCGAATATCTTAGAATAAGAATAAGCATGAATTGAATAGAAGAACAATAGTACTTTGCATTAATACTCGAGGTACAGCAGAGCTCCACACCTTAATCTATGGTGTGTAAAAACTCCATCGTTGAAAATACATAAGTATAGAGGTCCAGGCATGGCTGTGAGGCCAGCCCCCAAGGTCTAAGAACTAAATGTCCAAAGATATGGTCAAAGACATATGATCAAAGACATAAATACAATAGTAAAAAGTCCTATTTATACTAGACTAGTTACTAGGGTTTATAGAAATATGTCTTAGCACAAAATCCACTTTTGGGGCCCACTTTGGTGTGTGCTTGGGCTGAGCTTGAGCTTTACATGTGCAGAGGCTTCTCTTGGAGTTAAACGCCAAGTTGTAACGTGTTTTTGGCATTTAACTCTGGCTTGTGACGTGTTTCTGGCGTTTTACTCCAGAATGCAGCATGGAACTGGCGTTGAACACCAGTTTGCATCGTCTAAACTTGAATAAAGTATGGAATATTATATATTTTTGGAAAGCCCTGGATGTCTACTTTCCAACGCCATTTGAAGTTCTGTAGCACCAGAAAATCCATCTCGAGTGCAGGGAGGTCAGAATCTAACAGCATCAGCAGTCCTATGTTAGCCTCCTATCAGATTTTTGCTCAGGTTCCTCAATTTCAGCCAGAAAATACCTGAAATCACAGAAAAACACACAAACTCATAGTAAAGTCCAGAAATGTGAATTTTGCATAAAAACTAATAAAAACATCCTTAAAAGTAGCTAGATTCTACTAAAAACTACCTAAAAACAATGCCAAAAAGCGTATAAATTATCCGCTCATCAGTCTCCTTCCATGGTAAGCTGTATGTTGGTGGATCACCATTGTTAATGGCTACCAGCCGTCCTCTCAATAAAAAAGGTCCATGTACATGGCTAATCATCTGTCAGTTCTCACTTGTGCTAGAATAGGATCCAGTGATCCTTTTGCGTCTGTCACTACGCCCAGCATTCATGAGTTTGAAGCTCGTCACAGTCATCCCTTCCCGGATCATACTCGGAATACCACAGACAAGGTTTAGACTTTTCGGATCTCAGGGATGCTGCCAATTGTTTCTAGCTTATACACGAAGACTCTAATCTCAAGGAATTGAAGGTTCTGTTGTCAGGAGAGGCAATCAAACGCATGGACCAAGAACCCAAGAGATATACATTCAATCTAAAGTAGAACGGAAGTGATTATCAGGCACGCGTTCATGGATTGAGAATGGGGATGAGTGTCACGATCATCACATTCATCATGTTGAAGTGCAAATGAATATTTTAGAATAAAAACAAGCGTGATTGAATAGAAAATATAAATAATTTCATTAATCCATCGAGACACAGCAAAGCTCCTCACCCCCCAACCATGGGGTTTAGAGACTCATGCCATCAAAGATACAAATTCAGATGTAAAATGTCATGAGGTACTGAATGAATCTCTAAAAGTAGTTTTTATACTCAATTAGTAACCTAGGTTTATAGAAAATGAGTAAAGTAAGATAGATAGTGCAGAAATCCACTTCCAGGGCCCACTTGGTGTGTGTTGGGGTTGAGCATTGAAGCTTTCACGTGTAGAGGCCTTCTTTGGAGTTGAATGCCAGTTTGTAACTTGTTTCTGGCATTTGACTCTAGCTTGCAACTTGTTTCTGGTGTTTAACGCCAGAATAGGGCAGAAAGCTGGTGTTGAACGCCAGTTTGTGTCGTCTAAACTCGGGCAAAGTATGGACTATTATATATTACTGGAAAGCCATGGATGTCTACTTTCCAACACAATTGAGAGTGCACCATTTTAACATTTTAAGTGCAGATAGGTCAGAATCCAACAGCATCAGCAGTCCTTTATCAGCCTCTAAATCAGATTTTTGCTCAGGTCCCTCAATTTCAGCCAGAAAATACTTGAAATCACAGAAAAACACACAAACTCATAGCAAAGTCCAGAAATGTGATTTTTGAATAAAAACTAATAAAAATATTCTAAAAAATCGCTAGATCCTACTAAAAACTATATGAAAATACCCCCAAAAAGCGTATAAAATATCCGCTCATCACAACACTAAACTTAAACTGTTGCTTGTCCCCAAGCAACTAGATAAACAAAATAGGATAGTACGAAGATCAAGAGGCAATCTCAGAGTTTTACATGAAGCTCAATTCTAATTAGATGAGCGGGACTAGTAGCTTTTTGCTTCTGAACAGTTTTGGCGTCTCACTTCATCCTTTGAAGTTTAGAATGATTGGCATCCATAGGAACTCAGAATTCAGATAGTGTTATTGATTTTCCTAGTTTAGTATGTTGATTCATGAACACAACTAATTTATGAGTCTTAGCAGTGGCCCTAAGCACATTGTCTTCCAGTATTACCACTGGATACATAAATGCCACAAACACATAACTGGGTGAACCTTTTCAGATTGTGACTCAGCTTTGCTAAAGTCCCCAATTATAGGTGTCCTGAGTTCTTAAGCACACTCTTTGAATCACGACTTTAACCACTCAGTCTCAAGCTTTTCACTTGGACTTGCATGCCACAAGCACATGGTTAGGGACAGCTTGATTCAGCCGCTTAGGCCAGGATTTTATTCCTTTGGCCCTCCTATCCCTTAATGCTAAAAGCCTTGGATCCTTTTTACCCTTGCCTTTTGGTTTAAAGGGTTATTGGCTTTTTCTGCTTGCTTTTTCTTTTTCTTTCTCTTTTTTTTTTCCTTTTTTTCACTACTTTTTCTTGCTTCAAGAATCAATTTTATGATTTTTTATATTATCAATAACATTTCTCTTTTTCATCATTTTTTCAAGAGCCAACAGTTTTAACATTCATAAACAACAAGATCAAAAATATGCACTGTTTAAGCATTCTTTCAGAAAACAAAAAGTGTTGCCACCACATATAAATAATTTGAATTTTTCTTATTAAGAACTCGAAAAATTTGCCTCCTTATTCCAAAAATATCTACTATTTCATTCATGTTTAATGATGATGAGAAAAATAAATTATAGCTTACTTTGAGATGATAAAAATAAAAATAAAAATACTAACTACTACTACTCATATGACTCCTACAATAGATTTCTAATAGCAGAAGTTATCACAGAGTTAAGATTAGGACTCAACAACCTTTATTTTGGGAGATGGATGCTCCTTTAATTTGTGGGTTGTCTGGACCTTCAAGAGAAAGCTTTTGGCGCTTCAGCTCCTGTAGTTCACGCCCTTGCTTCTCCTGTTCCTTAAGCAGTTTGCAGATCATACTATTTTGATTCTGTTGTTCTTCCTTGAGTTGATCTATAATTTCTTGCAGCTTGGTGACGAATGCTTCTAGGTGGGTCCAGTAGTCAATCTGAGGGATTTCTGGGAGGAACTCTTGTGCCCTCCTTTTGATGGAGTTTTCTTGTACTTGTTATCCCTCCAGTGACTTCTTGGTGATTGGATGTTCGACTAGGATGAACTCATCTACTCCCATCTTCACCCCAGCCTCTTTACATAGCAGAGAAATCAAGTTTGGGTAAGCCAATTTGGCATCCTTGGAGTTCTTATTTGCAGTTGTGTAGAGCTCACAAGAAATCAAATGATGAATCTCGACTTCGTTTTCTTGCATAATACAATGGATCATCACTGCTCTCTTGATAGTGACTTCGGAGCGGTTGCTGGTAGGCAGTATGGAACGCCCAATGAAATCCAGCCAGCCCTTAGCAACTGGTTTGAGATCCCCTCTCTTGAGTTGGTTTGGAACACCTTTTGTACTGGTTATCCACTTGGCTCTAGGAATGCATATGTCCTCTAGAATTTGGTCTAAGTGCTTATCATCACACACCATTCTCCTATTAAAGAATTCCGGATCATCTTGTAGTTGAGGCAGCTTAAAGACCTCTCTTATTTTATCAAGGTGGAAGTAAATAATCTTCCCTCTGACCATAGTTTGAAAGGTATAGAAAGCGGTTCTAGTCATTCTCTGCCTCTCTGTTTGCCATAGATTTGAGTAGAATTCCTGAACCTTATTTCTACCCACCTTTGTCTCAGGATTAGCTAGAATTTTCCAGCCTCTGTTTTGAATCTGCTCTTGGATCTCCAGATATTCGTCTTCTTTCATATCGAATTTAACTTCCGGGATCACTGATCTTAGACCTATTATTTTGTGGTAATGGTCCGAATGTTCCTTGGTTAAGAACCTCTCCTGATTCCAAAGTGATTTTGGATTATTCTCTTTCTTGCCTCTTGAAGTGGTTTATTTTCCCTTAGGAGCCATGATCTTAGTGAGTCTTAGCTCAGTGATCATGCAAAACACACCAAAATTAGAGGTTTGCCTGTCCTCAAGCAAAAGAAAGGAAAGGAAAGGAGAAGGAGGAGAGCCAAATTCGAATTGTGGAGGAGAGGGGTTGGCCGAATGTTAATTTAAAAGGAATGGGTAGGTTCGAAAATTTTTTAAAAAAAGATATGATAGAAGATATGATTTGTAAAAGATAAGTATGAAATGCAAAAGATGTAATTTTAAAATTGAAAAGATATGAGAGAATTTTAAAAAATATAAAATTAAATTGGAAAAGATATTATAATGAGTTGAAAAAGATTTGAAAAGATATTTAAAAGATAGATGGGTTTTGCAAAAAATTTAAAAAGAAATAAAAAAGATATATGAGTTTTGAAAAAAAAAAGATTTGAAAAGAAGAAAATATTTTTAGAATTAAGAGTTATTTTTGAAATTTAAAATTAAAAGATGAGGAATTGTAATATGTTTATGCAAGAAATTATGGATGAAAACATGAAAAAATAAAAAAATGAGTTGGAAAATAAAACTACCTCCCCTCCACGTTCCTAGCGTTTAACGCCCAGCCAGGTACCCTGGTTGGCGTTAAACGCCAGAAAGTCTTTATCACTGGGCGTTTCTAAACGCCCAGGATGCTGCAGTTCTGGCGTTAAACACCCAGAATGGCACCCATTCAGGCGTTTAACGCCCAGAAAGATATCCTTACTGGCGTTAAACACCCAGAATGGTGCCCATTTTGGCTTTTAACACCCAGAATGGTGCCCATTCTGGCGTTTAACGCCCAAAAGTGCCTCTTACTGGCGTTTTTGTGCCAGTGAGCTTCTTTTCTCTGTTCTCTGCTCTAAATCCTTCTGTAACTCTGTGAACTCCTGTAAATGAGAATTAGTTCTGATGATAATTTATTAAACTCCTATAATTATTATTTAAATAACAAATAAACTACAGTAATGGCTGGGTTGCCTCCCAACAAGAGCTTCTTTATTGTCTTTAGCTGGACCTTACTGAGCTTTAATCTAGTCTCAGTTTTGAGCATTCTTTCTCAAAATTGCTTTCAAGATAATGTTTTACTCTCTGTCTATTAACAATGAACTTTTTGTCAGAATCAATATCCTGAAGCTCTACATATCCATATGGTGACACGCCTGTAATCACATATGGTCCTCTCCACCGGGATTTTAGTTTCCCAGGGAATGGCCTGAGCCTAGAGTTAAATAGCAGAACCTTTTGTCCTTGCTCAAAGACTCTGGATGACAGGTTCTTATCATGCCATTTCTTTGCTTTCTCCTTGTAAATTTTGGCATTTTCAAAAGCATTGAGTCTGAATTCCTCTAGCTCATTTAGCTGGAGTAATCTTTTCTCTCCAGCTAATTTAGCATCAAGGTTTAGGAATCTGGTTGTCCAGTAGGCTTTATGCTCTAGTTCCACGGGCAAGTGACAGGCCTTCCCATACACAAGCTGGTATGGAGAGGTTCCTATAGGAGTCTTTAATGCTGTTCTGTATGCCCATAGAGCATCATCCAAGCTCTTTGCCCAATCATTTCTATGGGCAATTACAGTTCGTTCCAAGATTCTTTTTAGTTCTCTATTAGAGACTTCAGCTTTCCTATTGGTCTGTGGATGATATGGAGTTGTCACCTTGTGGCTAATTCCATATCGAACCATGGCAGTATAAAGCTGTTTATTGCAGAAATGAGTGCCTCCATCACTGATTAGTGCTCTAGGGACACCAAATCTGCTAAAGATATGTTTCTGGAGGAACTTCAGTATTGTCTTAGTATCATTAGTGGGTGTTGCAATTGCCTCCACCCATTTAGATACATAGTCTACTGCCACCAGAATGTTAGTGTTTGAGTATGATGGTGGGAAAGGCCCCATGAAGTCAATACCCCATACATCAAACAACTCAATGTCTAAGATCCCTTGTTGAGGCATGGCGTAACCATGAGGCAGATTACCAGCTCGCTGGCAACTGTCACAGTTACGTACAAACTTTCGGGAGTCTCTATAGATTGTAGGCCAGTAGAAGCCACATTAGAGGACTTTGGTGGCTGTTCGCTCACCTCCAAATGTCTTCCATATTGTGATCCATGGCAATGCCATAGGATCTTCTGCGCCTCTTCTCTAGGCACGCACCTACGAATTAGTTTGTCTGTGCATCTCTTAAAGAGATATGGTTCATCCTACAAGTAGTATTTCGCATCAGAAAGTAGTTTTTTTTTGCTGCCTGCTGAACTCCTTGGGAATGAATCTTGCAGCTTTATAGTTTGCAATGTCTGCAAACCATGGCACTTCCTAAATGGTAAAGAGTTGCTCATCCGGAAAGGTTTCAGAGATCTCAATGAGGGAGAGAGACATCCATTCTACTAGTTCTATCCGGGATAGGTGATCTGCTACTTGATTCTCTGTTCCTTTTCTGTCTCTTATTTCTATATCAAACTCTTGCAAAAGCAACACCCATCTTATGAGCCTGGGTTTTGAATCTTACTTTGTGAGTAGATATTTAAGAGCAGCATGGTCAGTGTACATAATCAATTTTGATCCTACTAGATAGGATCTAAACTTGTCAATGGCATAAACCACTGCAAGCAGCTCTTTTTCTGTGGTTGTGTAATTTTTCTGTGCGTCATTTAGAACATGGCTAGCATAGTAAATGGCATGCAGAAGCTTATTATGTCTCTATCCTAATACTGCACCAATGGCATGGTCACTGGCATCACACATTAATTTAAATGGTAATGTCCAATCTAGTGCAAATATGACAGGTGTTGTGACCAACTTAGCTTTCAAAGTCTTAAAAGCTTGCAGACACTCTGTGTCAAAGATAAATGGCGTGACAGCAGCTAACAGGTTGCTTAGGGGTTTTGCAATTTTTAAAAAATCCTTTATAAACCTCCTATAGAATCCTGCATGTCCCAAAAAACTTCTGAGTGCCTTATCATTGGTAGGTGGTGGTAATTTTTCAATTACCTCTACCTTGGCTTAATCCACCTCTATCCCCTTGTTGGAAATTTTGTGTCCAAGGACAATTCCTTCAGTCACCATAAAGAGACGTTTCTCCTAGTTTAACACCAGGTTAGTCTCTTGGCACTTTTTCAGAACAAGTGCTAGATGGTCAAGACAAGAGCTGAATGAATCTCTAAATACTGAAAAGTCGTCCATGATGACTTCCAAAAATTTTTCCACCATATCAGAGAAAATAGAGAGCATGCATCTCTGAAAGGTTGCTAGTGCATTACACAGACCAAATGGCATCCTTCTGTAGGCAAATACTCCAAATAGACATGTGAATGCCGTTTTCTCTTGATCCTGGGGATCTACTGCAATCTGGTTGTAGCTTCAGTAGCCATCCAGAAAGTAGTAATAGTCATGACCTGCTAGCCTTTCTAGCATTTGGTCTATGAATGGTAAAGAAAAATGATGCTTTCTGATGGCTGTATTGAGTCTTCTGTAGTCAATACACATGCGCCACCCTGTAACTGTTCTTGTAGGAACCAGTTCATTCTTTTCATTATGAACCACTGTCATGCCTCCCTTTTTGGGTACAACTTTGACAGGGCTCACCCAGGGGCTATCAGAAATGGGATAGATAATCACAGCCTCTAGTAATTTAGTGACCTCTTTTTGCACCACCTCCTTCATGGTTGGATTCAGCCGCCGTTGTGGTTGAACCACTGGCTTGGCATTATCCTCCAATAGGATCTTGTGCATGCATCTGGTTGGGCTAATGCCCTTGAGGTCACTAATGGACCACCCTAGAGCTGTCTTGTGTGTCCTTAGCACCTGAATTAGTGCTTTCTCTTCCTGTGGCCCTAAGGCAGAGCTTATGATTACATGAAAAGTTTCACCTTCTCCCAGAAATGCATATTTTAGGGAAGGTGGTAGTGGTTTGAGCTCGGGTTTAGGAGGTTTCTCCTATTCTTGAGGAATTTTCAAAGGTTCCTTTATTTCCTTTGGTTCTTCCAGATCAGGCTGAACATCTTTAAAGATATCCTCTAGATCTGATTCGAGACTCTCAGCCATACTAATCTCCCTTACCAGGGAGTCAATAATATCAACACGCATGCAGTCTTTTGATGTGTCTGGGTGCTTCATTGCTTCAATAGCATTCAGCCTAAACTCATCCTCATTGACTCTCAAGGTTACTTCCCCTTTTTGGACGTCAATGAGGGTTCGTCCAGTTGCTAGGAAAGGTCTTCCTAGAATGAGAGTTGCACTCTTGTGCTCCTCCATTTCCAGCACTACAAAGTCAGTGGGAAAGGCGAATGGCCCCACTATGACAATCATGTCTTCAATCACACCTGATGGGTATTTAATGGAGCCATCAGCAAGTTGAAGACATATCCTAGTTGGTTTGACCTCTTCAGTCAAGCCAAGCTTTCTGATAGTGGATGCTGGGATTAGGTTAATACTTGCCCCAAGATCACATAGAGCTGTCTTGGTACAGGTACCCTCTAATGTGCATGGTATCATAAAGCTTCCAGGATCCTTAAGCTTCTCTGGTAAGCTCTTTAAAATGATTGCACTGCATTCTTCAGTAAGAAAACCTTTTTTAGTTTCTCTCCAATCCTTCTTATGACTTATGATCTCTTTCATGAACTTAGCACAAGAGGGTATTTGCTTAAGTGCCTCTGCAAATGGAATCTTGATTTCAAGAGTCCTTAGATAGTCTGCAAAGCGAGCAAATTATTTATCCTGTCCGCTTGGTGGAGTTTCTGAGGATAAGGTATTTTGGCTTTGTATTCTTCAACCTTGGTTGCTGTAGGTTTATCTCCTATAGAGGTGGGTTGAGAAGCTTTCTTGAGGGAGTTATTATCAGCACTTGCAAGTGTCTGACCCCTCATAGGCGTTTGAACGCCAGAACTGAACATGGGTTGGGCATTTAACGCCAATTTTCTCCCTTTTTTGGCATTTGAATGCCAGAACTGGGCGTCCACTGGGCGTTTAACGCCAGTTTTTCACCCTTTTCTAGTGTTTGAACGCCAGAGTCATTCCTCTCTGGGCTCTTACTGTCTTCAGAGGGATTTTGGGCAGCAGTTTGCTCATCCTCTATTATTTGTTCTTTTCTTGGCTTTCTGCTGCTTTGAGTTGATGTATTCAATGTTTTTCCACTCCTTAATTGAACTGCTTGGCACTCTTCTGTTATCTATTTTGATAACTGCTGTCTTGTCTGGTCAAGTTGTGCTTCCATGTTCCTGTTAGCATCCTTAGTGTCTTGTAACATCTCTTTAAATTCTGCCAACTGTTCTGTCAGATAACATAATTGCTGATTGATTTCAGCAACTTGTTCTAGAGGACTAAGTTCAGTAGATACTGCCTTAGCCTCTTCTTTTAAGGAGGACTCACTACTTAAGTATAGATGCTGATTTCTAGCAACTATATCAATGAGCTCTTGAGCCTCTTCAATTGTTTTTCTCATGTGTATAGATCCACCAGCTGAGTGGTCTAGAGATATCTGAGCTTTTGCTGTAAGCCCGTAGTAGAAGATGTCTAATTGCACCTATTCTGAAAACATTTCAGAGGGGCATTTCTTTAGCATCTCTCTGTACCTCTCCCAGGCGTTGGAAAGGGATTCATTATCTTCTTGTTTAAAGCCTTGGATGTCCAGCCTTAGCTGTGTCATCCCCTTAGGAGAGAAATATTGACTCAGGAATTTGTCTGACAACTGTTTCCATGTTCTTATGCTAGCTTTAGGTTGGTTATTTAACCACCTCTTAACTTGGTCTTTTACAGCAAATAGAAACAGTACTAACCTGTAGACATCCTGATCTACTTCCTTATCATGTACTGTGTCAGCAATTTGTAAGAACTGTGCCAGAAACTCAGTAGGTTCTTCCTGTGGAAGATTAGAATACTAGCAATTTTGCTGCACCATGATAATGAGCTGAGGATTCAACTCAAAACTACTGACTCCAATGGAGCGTATACAGATGACCCCAGAGTCCTTCTGGACTGTTCATTTCCACTTAGGTCCATGATGGAGAAAGGGAGATGAAGTGGATTTATTTTATTATATTTATTTATTAATTTTTTTCAAAAAAATAAGAATAAAAAATGGATCTTAACATAATAAAATAAAATAAAAAATTTGAAAATATTTTATGAGGATTTTTGAAAAAGGATGAGGAGAGAGAAAGTGGTTAGGTGTTTTTGAAAAAGATATGATTTTTTTTAAAATTATTAAAAACATATGATTTGAAAAATTTTGACCAAGTCAACCCAAGGGATTCGAAAATTATGAGCAATTAAAGGAAAAGAGATTTTTTTGATTTTTGAATTTTTTTATGAAAGAGAAAAACACACAAAAGACAAAAGACTTACAATTTTTAAATCCAATGCTCCTTGTTTTCGAAAATTTTTAGGGAAAATGCCAAAGCACATCAAACTTAAAAATTTTAAGATCAAGACACAAAGAAGACTCAAGAACACTTTGAAGACTCACAAGAACAGCAAGAACAAAAAGAAAGAAAACCAAACTTAATATTTTTAGAAAACCAAAGTAAAATTTTTGAAAACTAAAGAAAAATTAACAAGAGAACACCAAACTTAAGATTGGCACAAGATTTAATCAAAGAAAAATTATTTTTAAAAAGATTTTAGAAAAGAAGACTCAAAGGGGCAACTGTTCCCAAGAAAATAGACACATTCAACAAATGCAAGGATTGAACAGAGAAAAACTAAAATTTTTTTATATGACAAGAAAACAAAGGACACCAAACTTAAAACATGCAATAGATTCAATGAGAAACTAACAATTAATAAAGAAAAATAATATCTTTGAAGAAAATTTTTTTGAAAAGAAAGTAAAAGACTCTAAACCAAAAGACAAATTTTTCCTAATCTGAGTAACAAAATAAACCGTCAGTTGTTCAAACTCGAACAATCCCCGGTAATGGCACCAAAAACTTGGTGCACGAAAATTACACTCAGACTTTGTAATTCTGCACAACTAACCAGCAAGTGCAATGGGTCGTCCAAGTAATACCTTATGTGAGTAAGGGTCGATCCCACGGAGATTGCCGGCTTGAAGCAAGCTATAGTTATCTTATTATTCTTAGTCAGGATATCAATAGTGGTTCTTAGTTTTAATGGCGAAGAGTAAAAGAGCATGAATTAAATGATACTTGTTGTGTAGTAATGGAGAACAGGTTGAGGTTTTGGAGATGCTCTGTCTTCTGAATTTTTGCTTTCCTACTGTCGTCTTCTTCACGCACGTAGGTCTCCTTCCATGGCAAGCTGTATGTTGGTGGATCACCGTTGTCAATGGTTACCAGCCGTCCTCTCAGTGAAAAGGGTCCATGTACATGGCTAATCATCTGTCGGTTCTCACTTGTGCTGGAATAGGATCCAATGATCCTTTTGCGTCTGTCACTACGCCCAGCATTCATGAATTTGAAGCTCGTCACAGTCATCCCTTCCCGGATCCTACTCAGAATACCACAGACAAGGTTTAGACTTTCCAGATCTCAGGGATGCTTCCAATTGTTTCTAGCTTATACCATGAAGACTCTGATCTCAAGGAATTGAAGGCTCTGTTGTCAAGAGAGGCAATCAAACGCATGGACCAGGAACCCAAGAGATATACATTCAATCTAAGGTAGAACAAAAGTGGTTGTCAGGCACGCGTTCATAGATTGAGAATGGTGATGAGTGTCACGAATCATCACATTCATCATGTTGAAGTGCAAATGAATATCTTAGAATAAAAACAAGCGTGATTGAATAGAAAATAGAAATAATTACATTAATCCATCGAGACACAGCAGAGCTCCTCACCCCAACCATGGGATTTAGAGACTCATGCCGTCAAAGATACAAATGCAGATGTAAAATGTCATGAGGTACTGAATGAATCTCTAAAAGTAGATTTTATACACAACTGGTAACCTAGGTTTACAGAAAATGATTAAACTAAGATAGGTAGTGCAGAAATCCACTTCCGGGGCCCACTCGGTGTATGTTGGGGCTGAACATTGAAGCTTTCATGTGTAGATGCCTTCTTTGGAGTTGAACGCCAGTTTGTAACTTGTTTCTGGCGTTTGACACTAGCTTGCAACTTGTTTCTGGCGTTTAACGCTAGAATAAGGCAGAAAGCTGGCGTTAAACGCCAGTTTGTGTCATCTAAACTCGAGAAAAGTATGAAATATTATATATTACTGGAAAGCCATGGATGTCTACTTTCCAACGCAATTAAGAGCACGCCATTTGGGTATTTGTAGCTCAAAAAATTTTATTTTGAGTGCAGGGAGGTTAGAATCCAACAGCATTAGCAGTCCTTTATCAGCCTCTTAATCAGATTTTTGCTCAGGTCCCTCAATTTCAGCCAGAAAATACCTGAAATCACTGAAAAACACACAAACTCATAGCAAAGTCCAGAAATGTGATTTTTGCATAAAAACTAATAAGAATATACTAAAAAGTAGCTAGATCCTACTAAAAATTATATGAAAATACCCCAAAAAGCGTATAAAATATCCGCTCATCAATCATGGAGAGGAAGCTTGAAAAAATGGAAGGAACACAAGAAACCAAGGAGCTGACCGGTGAGGAACGACGCGTGTACGTACCTGATGCGTGCGCGCGAAAAGCGATTTTGCACAGCGACACGTGCGCGTATCTGACGGGTACGCGTGATACGCGAAGATGGCCTGCAACGCATACGTGTGACTGACGCGTACGCATTACATGCGCGACCTGCAGAAATCACAAAAAATGCTGAGGGTGATTTTGGGCTAAGTTTGGACCCAATTTTCGGCCCAGAAACACAGACTAGAGCCAGGAAACAGCAGAGACTCAACACACATTCTCATTACGCATAGTTTTTTTAGTTTTGAATCTTAGAGAGAATTCTACTACTTCCTCTAGGTTTTCTTCACATTCATAGACTTTGGAGTTTTATTGCTTTTGCTTTTGGATATTGAGAAGAGTTATTACCTCCGTTGAAGCTTCATTATTCTAGTTTGTTTTCCTATTCCTTTACTCTTCTATTTGCCCATTAACCCTGTTTGGATAAGTATGTTTATGATTTTGGGATTTATTAATGCAAAGAACCAATTTTACTTTTAATTAATTTTCAGTTATTATTTATTATGTTTTCCTTCTATTCCCTTTTTAATTTTGTGAAAGTTATATTCATGTTAATGGAGTAGTTTCCTAACTTATTTGGGAGTTGATTAAGAGGAGAACCTTGAGTTGAAATACTCAAGTGTTAATTTTAATTGGGAGTTATTGGCTGACTCTCTAGTCTCTGACTCTAATCCTTTCTTAGGAAAGGATTAGGATGCGAGCGATAGGGTTAGTTGGTTAGTTACTTGACTTTCCCTTATTATATAAGGGATGACCAAGTAGAACAACAACTTTTTATTATTACACTTGGGAAAATTCAACAAGGATATAACAGAGGGTTGCGCGGGAGTGGCGCAAGAAGCATGCCCCACGGACAAGCTCACCCACGCGTACTCGTACCTGACGTGTACGCACCCCTCTCGGTTTGGGCGACCAACGCGGAAGCGTGGATGGCAAGCGCGCGTGCCTCTGATGATCGGCGTAAATGAGTGTTTTGATCGAAAGTAGGGCTGGCTTCGCACTGGGTTCATGCTAGAAGCACAAATTGACCCACGCGTACGCATCCTTTTCCCCACTTTGTTATCGACGCGTGCGCGTACATGCTGCGCATGGGTCCTTGGAAATTTTGCCCTACTGCGAAAGTTACAATGGGTTGAGCCTCCGCATCCCCCTTTTTTTTCTCGCAACTCGTGCGATCGCACGCAGTGTGCGTCTGCGTCGGTTGCGCCACATAACTTACTCAGTGTGCCGCCCAATATTCATTCATATATATAGGTTGCATTGCATGAGTTTTACTTTCCCTTATTCATTCTTTTTGTCTCCTTGAGCTTAGCATGAGAACATGCTAATGTTTAAATGTGGGAAGTTTGATGAACCACAATTTTATGGTTTATCTTGTGCTAATTTGAGTGGTTTTTATCAACTCTTTACACACTTATTCATATAATTTGCATGATTTTACAATTCCTTCCCAATTTTATTCTATGGTTGAAAACTTGTTTCCTCGACATCTAAATTATATATTTTTAATTCCCCTTATACCATTCGATGCCGTGATCTGTGCGTTAAGTATTTTCAGCCTTATAGGGCAGGAATGGCTTAGAGGGTGGAGAGGAAGCTTGCAAAAATGGAAGGAACACAAGAAACTAAGGAGCTGACCGGCGAGGAACGACGCGTGCACGTGAAAAGCGAGTTTGCATAGCGACGCGTGTGCGTACCTGACGCATAAGCGTGATATGCGAAGATGGTCAGCGACGCGTATGCGTGACTGACGCGTACGCGTGACATGTGCCAGCTGCAAAAATTGCAAAAAATGCTGGGGGTGATTTTGGGCCGAGTTTGGACCCAGTTTTTGGCCCAGAAACACAGACTAGAGCCAGGGAACATCAGAGACTCAACACACATTTTCATTATGCATAGTTTTAGTTTTAGTTTTGAATTTTAGAGAGAATTCTACTACTTCCTCTAGGTTTTCTTCACATTCATAGTCTTTGGAGTTTTATTGCTTTTGGTTTTGGATATTGAGAAGAGTCATTACCTCCGTTGAAGCTTCATTATTCTAGTTTGTTTCCCTATTCCTTTACTCTTTTATTTGCCCATTAACCCTGTTTGGATAAGTATGTTTATGATTTTGGAATTTATTAATGCAAAGAACCAATTTTACTTTTAATTAATTTTCAGTTATTCTTTATTATGTTTTCCTTCTATTCCCTTTTTAATTTTGTGAAAGTTATATTCATGTTAATGGAGTAGTTTTCTAACTTGATTGGGAGTTGATTAAGAGGAGAACCTTGAGTTGAAATACTCAAGTGTTAATTTTAATTGGGAGTTGTTGGCTGACTCTCTAGTCTCTGACTCTAATCCTTTCTTAGAAAAGGATTAGGACGCGGGCGATAGGGTTAGTTGGTTAGTTACTTGACTTTCCCTTATTATATAAGGGATGACCAAGTAGAACAACAACCTTTTATTATTACACTTGGGAAAATTCAACAAGGATAGAACTTCCAATTAATCTCCGCCGGGTCAAGGCTTTTATTTGAATTATATAAATTCTCTTGTTAATTTCCATTGGTTAAATTCACTATTATTTATTTTTCTATTCTCAACTAAAAAATTTCTTGTAAAAGCTCTGACCAATAAGCTGCACTCTTTTGTCAACTCGTTGGGAGACGACCTGGGATTTTTACTCCCAGTATTTTGTTCTTAATTTTGTGACAACTCTTTTCTAAATTGATAAGTGGATTTTAGTCGGGTTAAGAACTGTACTTGCAACACTGTTTTCTCTATAAATTCTTAATCGGCCAATTTCCGCCACGTCAAAAATCCTACAAAAGGGAAAAGGAGGGGACATTAAACTCAAAGAAACACTCATAAATGGTAAGCATGCAAGTGAGAAAAAAGGCCATAAGAGAATAAGTGTCTTAAATACATGACAGCTGCAACATGTAACTAAGACAACAATGGACACAATGGCAAGTCACTAGCATGTGATGCAAGAGAGATATAAGCATGCATATAAAAGGCATGAGAAACATATTCTCAATCATCGATAACAAGAAGCAAGTCATAACGGATGAGCATGTAAATATGAAACATGAAGAGTAATAGGCTCAATGCACATAGGAATAAGCAAGTGAGTAAGAAAGAACAATAATTGGAAAGCATTAAGTCAAATTTGAAACAAAAACTCATATGTGCCTTTCATCAAACACTTGGTGTGCACCCCTTGAACAATAAACAAATGGAGGAATTGTAACAACGTAGCATCCCAAAAAGCATTATCAATCATCATAGAGCACCACAAATTGCAAAGAAAAAAATATAACAAGTTAACCCACTAATGCAAGAGAAATCTCTACCCTCAACACCCATGGCAAATAGAAAAAAAAAAGAAAGCAAACAAAACAAGTAAGCATGAATAAAAAGCAAACTAATTGTAATCTTGAATTGTAGAGGAGAACGAGGTTGCCAGCTCTAAATTCTCTTCTTCTTATGTTTTTATCATGTACGGCTTTCATCCTTTCCTTGTAAAGTCTAGAGTTCTCATAGGCTTCTAACCTCAAACATTCCAATTCCACTAATTGTAGCTTTTTCTCAATTCCGGCCCCTCCCAAACTTGGATTTCACTCTTTGACGGCCCAATATGCTTTATGCTCTACCTCCACCGATAAGTGGCAAGTCTTGCCATATACGAACAGAAAGGGGCTCATGCCAATTGTCGTTTTGTAGCTGTTCGGTAGACCCAAAGTGCATCGGTGATCTTAGCACTCCAATCCTTTCTATTAGGGTTCACAATCTTTTCCAATACGTGCTTGATTTCCCGATTGGAAACCTCGGCTTGGCCGTTCGTTTGGGGGTGATAGGTCGTGGCTACTTTGTGTATGATGCCGTATTTCTTCATGAGTCCTTCCATTCTCTTATTGCAAAAAGGTGAACCTTGGTCACTCACGATTGCTCGTGGTGACTCGAAGTGACAAATAATGTTATTCCTCACAAAAGAAAGGACTACATTAGCATCGTCCGTCCGGGTGGGTATCGCTTTCACCCATTTGGACACATAATCAACGGCAAGTAGAATATAGAGAAAACCATTAGAGTTTGGAAATGGCCCCATGAAGTTAATACCCCACACATCAAAGATATCACAAAATAGCATGGTTTGTTGGGGTATTTCATCCTTCTTGGAGATATTACCAAATCCAAGACATTGAGAACATGATTTGCAAAAGAGAGAAGAGTCCTTGAAAAGAGTTGGCCACCAAAATCTACAATCTAGGATCTTTCTTGCCGTCCTTTGAGGTCCATAATGACTACCTCCATCGGAGGAGTGGCAAGCTTCCAAGATTGATTGGAATTCGGTTTGTGGAATGCATCTCCAAATTATTTGATCCGCTCCACATCTCCAAAGGTATGGGTCATCCCATAAATAATATTTGGATTCACTTTTTAGCTTATCCTTTCGATACTTGGAGAGATTAGGAGGAAAGGTGCGGGATACCAAGTAATTGGCTATTGGTGCATACCAAGGAGTGACTTCTGAGATTGCTTGCAAGCCCTCAAACGGGAAAGAATCATTAATAGGAGTGGAATCGCCTTTGGTGTGCTCAAGGCGACTCAAGTGATCAGCCACTAGGTTTTTCAAACCACTCCTATCTTTGATTTCCAAGTCAAATTCTTGCAATAATAAAACCCATCTAATCAATCTCAATTTGGATTCCTTCTTAGCCAACAAATATTTCAACGCCGCATGATTCAATTACACTACCACCTTGGAGCCAAGTAGATAAGGTCAGAATTTATCCAAAGTAAAAACTATAGCCAATAGCTCTTTCTCGGTGGTAGTGTAATCGGATTGGGCTCCATCCAATGTTTTTTATGCATAAGCTATGACATATGAATTCTTACCCTCGTGCTGTGCTAGCGCGGCTCCCACCGCATAGTTTGAAGCATCACACATTATTTCGAACGGCCAACTCCAATTCGGCCCTCTCACGATAGGAGCATGGGTCAATGCCACCTTAAGCTTGTCAAAAGCCTCCATGCACTCCATTCTTAATTCAAACTCAACTTCCTTTTGCAACAATTGAGATAGAGGCAATGCTACCTTACTAAAGTCCTTGATAAATCTTCGGTAAAAACCTGCATGTCCAAGGAACGAATGGACTTCCCTATCGGAGGAGGGTTAAGGGAAGCTAGATATAACATTGATCTTTGCTGGATCTATAGAAATACCATCTTTGGAGATGATATGTCCTAAAACAATGCCTTGCCTAACTATAAAATGACATTTTTCAAAATTTAAGACAAGGTTTGATTTAGTACATCTCTCCAACACTTTTGCAAGGTTTTGCAAGCAATGATCAAAAGAGTCCCCAAAGACACTGAAGTCATCCATGAACACTTCCATGCATTGCTCTAGAAGATCGGCAAATATGCTCATCATACACCTTTGGAAAGTTGCCGGTGTATTGCATAAGCCGAATGGCATACACTTATAGGCATAAGTTCCAAAGGGGCACGAAAATGTAGTTTTTTCTTGATCTTCTAAAGTAATGTGAATTTGGAAGTACCCCGAATAGCCGTCTAGAAAACAGTAATGAGATTTACTGGATAACCGATCAAGCATTTGATCGATAAACAGTAGTGGAAAATGATCCTTTCTAGTGGCCTGTTCAACCGTCGGTAGTCAATGCACACCCGCCATGAGTTTTGCTCCCTAGTCGCTATAAGCTCCCCACTTTCATTATTGATTGTGGTCACCCCTGACTTCTTTGGTATAACTTGGACGTGACTCACCCATTTACTATCCGAAATGGGGTAGATGATGTCCGCCGCTAATAGCCGGGTTACCTCTTTCTTTACAACCTCTAGAATAGTAGGATTTAATCGCCTTTGAGGTTGCCGAACGGGTCTAGCTCCTTCCTCTAGGAATATTCGGTGCTCGTACACTTGGGGGCTTATGCCAACTAGATCCGCCAAGCTCCAACCTATGGCCCTGTTGTTCTTCCTCAAAACATGAAGCAACTTCTCTTCTTGTTGAGGAGTGAGTTCCCTTGCAACAATCGCCGGGAACTTGTGGGCTTTATCAAGGAAAGAATACTTTAGGTGGGGCGGTAGTGGCTTCAATTCTATATTTTGTTCATGACTTTACACTTGAACTTCCGGTGGAGCCGGATGGGGTGAGGTGTTCTCTTCACTTGGTTCTTCAATCATACTCTTCTCATCTAGCTTTGCATAATGCACTTCGGCCACAATGTTGTCAATTAAGTCACATCGGAATATGGAATGGTTCTTCGGTGGGTGCCTCATGGCTTCATCAAGGCTAAAGCTTACTGATGTTCGGTTTCTTGTACAGTTTAGAATTTCCTCAATTGAATAAAATCTCGTCGCAAGTATAATTCTAAACCAACAAAGAATCCTCACATGCAAAAAAATTGGTTGTCACAAGTACAAACCCCAATAAAAATTAACCGAAGTATTTAAACTCCGGGTCGTCTCACAAGGAATTGCAATAAAATGCTCAATTCTTGGCTATGAAGATGCAAGGGAGTTTGATTTGGAATTTGACAAGAAAATATAAATGACAAGAAAAGTAAATGAACAATTAACTAATAAAAGAAAAGAAAAATACTCTTGGCTAGACATAGGTAATTGAGATCACCATCCTTGTCTACAAACCATATATTGATAATTATGAGAGGCCAACCTATTAAGTCTACTTCCAAAAGCCTTAAGTACGTAATATCTACTCCTAGGCTTGAAGTACGTCAAATAGGCTTGATCAACATCAACCCATAAGTCCCAACCTATCTACTAATTAGATTAGTAGTGGGTTAGTGTTAATGGGTGTCAAATTGATCACCAAGGGTTCTCAAATCACCAATTCATTAAGAACCAATGACTCAAGGTCACTCAATTTCCTTAGCCTAGGCCAAGAGTAAAGGAAACTACTAAAAAACTAGAGAAAACATTTCATCAAACACTTAGAGTGCAAGAAAAGTAAACATCACAAAATGCTAGAATTAATGAAACTTATAATGACCCAACTCCCAGTAGGCCATGGTCATACAAGAAGCTAAGTGTTACTAACTTATCCTTCCTAATTATTAACTATTATTTAATATATGAGCCTGTTCCTTGTTAGAACGATGCCAATTTAACGAGTAATTTTTTTTATTCGTTGCGGGTGACAAGGTAAAATATACAGGCATACATTGAGAGTAATAGAAAAGCAGCATAAAGAAACATAGAAATACAACTGATAATATACATCATGTACACTATAACAAAACATGTAGGGTTTACATAAGATCAAGTCAGTTTACATCCTCGTCATCCTACGTAGCTAATATATACACGACACTCCCAGGGCCTGGCCCATACAAAAAGCAGCTAAACTGGCGCCCAGGCTAGCCTAACCACTATGTAGCTCCTAGCTCTCGGGTGTACTAACACAAGTGAGAGACTAACTAATAGATAATGCCAGACTAGAGTGTCATCAAAAGAATGCCCCTTCTACTGTCAAACTATATCTACACGTGGCCGTTCGGAGAATCGCCGTGAGGCTCGTCCATCTCCTCATCCTGCTCTATTTCTATCTTAGGATCCTCCTCCTCCTCATCATCTGTAGCTACAACTATACCTTCAGATCCACCAGAAATACTGTTGTTACTATGTACAAAACCATTTGCGAGCACAGGTCCGTTCGCGTATATAGGAGCTACCCCACCGTCCGGTAGTGCCAGCTCATCAGGCTGTGGAAAGTCAGGGATCGGCTCAGGGGAAAATCCCACTCTGGTGGTATCACAGGTATGTAGTCACCAGCTAACTCGGGGTCATCAGGAATGATAGGCTCAGGTTCCACCTCATTCAAAGGTTAAGCTGGTATGGGGTGTTCGTGATCATAAGGAAAAGGATGTCCAGGTGCGTCAGGATGTAACCAGGATAAGGGAAAGTCATAAGGAGCATCAGGGTTAAAATGTGGGCTAGGCAGAGGATGTTGAAAAGCTCGATTAGGTAACGTATATCGTCTAATACGAGGCTCCAATCCCAAAATGAAGTAACTGTGATGTACCAGGTCCTCATAGACGTAAGGATCCTCGAACTCATAGAATATCATGCCCGTCTCCATCTGAGGGGGAGGAAGGGAGAGATGGGGGTAAGAACTGGGGAGTCCTTAGTAGGGCCAGGGTTATTAGTTACATTCATTTGTTCGGTTCAATTAGCAGACGAATAATATAATACAGTGAAATAGTAAACAGAAGTTAAAGATAGGTAAGTAGAGAAAAAAGAGAAAACAGAAAATAGAACACGAACAAAAGAATACAAGAAAATAAAATACAGATATAGCTGTTCATGTCCTGGGTCGAGCTGTATGACCCGAGCTAACTAAAGACAAGTCATCCGACCTATTCAGACCAGGATTATCCGACCTCTTCATAAAAGAGGTCGGCCAAACCGCTACAGAGGCCCAAGAAGGCCCAAATAGAGGAACACGACCCAAATCTAAAGGCAGCCCAAGCCTAGAAAGATAAGGGGCGGTTCCCTTAAAGATAAGATTACTCTACTCAAAGATAAGATAAGATAACTATCTTATCTCCAGAAAGGTCACTCCACACCATTATAAATACACTAGAGCACCTAGGTATAACTCATACTCTGATTCTACTAAAAATCTGCTTAATACCCTTGCTAACTTAAGCATCGGAGTCCTCTGCAGGTACCACCACCCTCCGATGATGAAGGATTAGCACCGCCACCAAGTCCAACAAGTCAGACACAACCGCGCCGACCAGTACAAAAGATCTCCTCCGAGATTGACCTACAGTTTCAGATAACCCTCGAAACATTGGCGCCGTTGCCGGGGAACCTGAAAGTCATCCCATCATCATGGCGGACAACCTTGACAACGACCACGACTTTGATCTAGAGAACAGGATACCGCACAAGAACATGGATGCCACACCAAAGGATACTCCTCAACAAAACAAGGATAAGAGTCCACCAAATGCAGAAATTTTAGAGGCACTTCAGGCTCAATAAGATCGCCTCAAACAACTGGAAAAAGAGGCCGAGTGTTCATACCCTGGGTCGAGCTGTCCGACCCAGGTTGTTTGGCGACAAGTTAACCGACCTCTTCAGGTCAGAACTACCCGACCTCTTCTCAAAGAGTTTGGCCAGATCACCAGGAAAGCCCAAAGAGGGCCCAAACAGAGGAATACGACCCAAATCCCAAGGTAGCCCAAGCTTAGAAGGACAAGGGTGGTTCCCTTGAAGATAAGATAACTCCATTCAAAGATAAGATAACTCATACTCTGATTCTACTAAAAACCTGCTTAATACCCTTGCTAACTTAAGCATCGAAGTCCCTTGCAGGTACCACCACCCTCCAGTGACGAAGGATCAGCACCATCACCTGGTCCAACCGGTCGAACACGACGACTCCAGTCACGGTCATCAAGTCAGACACAACAGCTCTGACCAGTATAGAAGATCTCATCTGAGATCGACCTATAGTTTCAGGTAACCCTCGAAACATTGGCGCCATTGTCGGGGACCCTGGAAGTCATCCCATCATCATGGTGGACAACCTTGACAATGACCACGATTCTGATCTAGAGAACAGAACGCCGTATAAGAACGCGGACACTACACCAAAGGATACTCCTCAACCTAACAAAGACAAGGACTCCCCAAGTGCGGGACCCATGGAAGCACTTCAGGATCGCATAAAATAACTCGAAAAAGAAGTCGAATATCAGCAGGAAGCCGAGAAAGACTTACGAAGGGAAGTTAGGCGATGCCGCGAATTAGAAGACAAGCTCCAAAAGCTCGAAGCTGATATCAAAACAAGAATTACTCAACCCAGTCACACTGATAATTCCCGTAAGGACCAAGTCCCATTCACCAAAGAGATCATGAAGGCCAAAATCCCAAAAAACTTCAAACCTCCCGATATAACTTTATATGATGGCATATCAGATCCCAGCCATCATCTCAGTAACTTCCGAAGCAGAATGTATCTCACCAATGCCTCAGACGCAACTCGGTGCAAAGCTTTCCCGACCACCTTAACAAAGGCGGCAATTAAATGGTTTGATAATCTGCCCCCCAGGTCCATCTCAAGCTTTGACGACTTAGCCAAAAAGTTTCTATTCAGATTCTCCATCCAGAAGGACAAAACTAAACACGCCCCAAGTCTACTAGGGATCAAGCAAGGAGATCGGGAAAGTCTTCATAGCTACATAGAAAGATTCAACAAAACATGTTTGGAAATTCAGAGTCTGCTGATGCAATTGCATATTTGTTATATTAGCTAGTTAGTTTAGTTGGTTTTAGCTTAATTTCACTCATTTTCTCTAAATAAACAAGTCCTTTTATGAGTTTTGTCTTCATGCATGAGAATACCAAGGAACATGTTGATTCTAGCCAAATTCATGCAAATGATTTAAGGAATACATACATGAATGAGTATGAATGAATCTCATGAAATTTATTGCATGAATTGGTAAGACTTTGAAGCTATTTCCCTTGTTGATGATAGGTGATGAAACAAGAAAGCATGGAAGCAAGAATGATGCAAGCTGGGCAAGAAGAAGAGAAGTTGTTGGCGTTGCCAACTTGGAGAAAGGGTGCGTGTTTGAAGGTAACGCCAGGCAGCCCTGGAGAAGCACATTTGGGCGTTGCCAACTTGGAGAAAGGGTGCGTGTTTGAAGGTAACGCCAGGCAGCCCTGGAGAGCAAATGTTGGCGTTGCCAACTTGGAGAAAGGAGTGAGTGTTTGATGGCAACGCAGGCAAGCAAAGAGCTGAGCCAAGGAGAGCTCGAGGGCGTTGCCAACGTGGGAATGAAGAAGCGTTATTCAAGGCAACGCACACAAGCAAGGCTTGGCCCAGGAGGAGATTAAGCTGGCGTTGCCAACGCCAGGAACAAGGGAAGTGTTCCTTGACAACGCACACAAGCAAACTTGGCCCAAGAGGAGGAGAAGCTGGCGTTGCCAACGCCAAGAACCATAGGCGTTATTCAAAGCAACGCCAAGCAATCTTGGGGAGCTAGTTTAGAGCCTCGAGCACGTTGCCGGCCTAGAGATGAGGGGCGTGTTTGAGGACAACGCAGGCAAACAACGTTGAATGGAAAACTTGGCCCAGGAAAAGGAGATGCACGTTGCCAACGCCAAGTTATGAAGGCGTGTTCCTTGGCAACGTAGCAAGCAACTTTGGCACCAAAGGGGAGCTCGAGCACGTTGTTGAGCTAGGAACCATGGGCGTGTTCCTTGGCAACGCATGCAAGCTAGGAGTATGGGCACACGAGAGCGTTGCTAACTTGGAAATGAACTGGCGTGTTCTTCAACAACGCCAGGGACAAGATCTTGGGCCAGCAAATAGAAGCACGTTGCCAACGCCACTTGCATTGGCGTGTTCTAAGGCAACGCCAGGAAGGAATGCTTGGCTAGGCACCAAGTCTTGGATCCCAACCACGTTGCCAACGCCAGGAAGCATAGGCGTGTTCAAGGACAACGCCAAGCAACAAGCATAGAGCCTTGAGGAAGGCTCGAGCACGTTGCCAACGCCAGCTTCCAAAGGCGTGTTTGAGGGCAACGCAGCAAGCAAAATTTGGCAAGGAAGCTCACATGAAGAAGCACTCGAGCACGTTGCCAACGCCAGCCTCCAAAGGCGTTATCTAAGGCAACGTGACAAGCAAAATTGAAGGCTAGAGATGAGCCCTGGAGGGAGCACGGGCATGTTGCCAACGTGCTAGCAAGGAGGCGTGCTTGGTGACAACGCCAGCCTCATGTCTCTGCTTTGGGAGGCTAGGCACGTTGCCAACTTGGGAGGATAGGTGCGTTTTTGGCAACAACTTGGCAGCTTGACCTTACCTTCTTTGAGGAAACATAAATTGAGCTAGGAAAGTCCAATTGAGGTGATTCCAGTGGCATTGGAAAATAAACATCAAGAGCTTTCCAACGATGTATAATAGTCCATATTGAAGCAGAAGGTTGACACTCAAATTCTGGGCTACATTTAGCATGAAAGTAGAGCCAAAAAGAGGAAAAGCAAGTTGTTAGCAACAACTTGGGCTAGCAACGCCCAAGTCTGAAAGTTCACTCCCAGGAAAACACCATGCACATTGCCAACGTGCATTAAGCCTAGAGTTATTGCCAATAACGCCCCTCAATGGGCCAGAATTGTTGCCAACTTGCTCTGCTTCCTCTATTCCTCACAAAGGCCAGCAACTTCTTCAATTGAACCAGAAATTCAACAAAGAGAAAGCCCATATTGCTAGCCCAATTGAAGATCTTTGAAGGAGTTTTAGGACTAATATAAATAGAGATTGAGTTTGTACTTGAGGAAGACTTTTTTGACACTTAGAATTTTTTACTTTTAGCACTTTTACTTTGAGAACTCTTTTAGCACTTCCGGGAGGATACCCGGAGAGCTAATTTGTTTTTGTTTTTCTTGGAACTTTTCTTCTTCAGTTTTAAGCTTTAAGCATTTCCTTATTCTTCTTCTTCTTTTCTTCACACTTAGTTTAGTTTTTGTTGATGGCAATTGTTGTTAAAATTGGAGCTATGACTCACTAAACCCCACTTTCATTAGGGGGAAGAGCTCTGCTTGTTGAATGCATTGATGAACTCCTCTTTTTCTCCTCAATTCTAGTGGTTAATCCAAAGAGGAAACTCTTGTTCTTCAAAGATTCAACCACCATCGAGAGAGGGGTTAATCTATGTGAATTGTGTGGTGAATTTGAGGAATGAGCCACATAATTCAGTTTAGAGTTCATCCTTTCATGATTTCCTTAATCAATACACCTTGGTTGGTATGTGAGATGTAACTTTCCTTGGTTGAGATTATGGGAATTGTGTGGCTGGATTAGAATTGAACTTCATCTCTTCTCATGAACAACTAGATCACGAGAGTGGCAATTGGTTATGTTGAGAGAAATTGAATCACCAAGAGATTGGGATTCAATTAACCACTTGCCATGGATCTATACCCATGATTGAGAAGGATTTGACTAACATCAATTCATGAAAACCTGCATCTCTGATCCCTAATGATCCTCTCTATCATTACTTCTTATTTCTTTTGCTTCTAGTTGTTTGATTACCCATAACCCAATTCCCTTTTACATTCTGTCAATTTATTATTCTTGTCATCTACATTTTGTTCCTTTAATTCTTGCAATTTACTCTTATATTCTTTAAATTTCTGCACCCTTTAATTCCTTGCCATTTATCTTTGATGTCATTTAAGTTTCTTGCAATTTAAGTTTCAGTTATTTACTTTCATTTTATTTCTATATTCCTGTTCTTAAACTCCTTGCCATTTAAATTCCTGCAATTGTGTTCAAAAGTCATATTGCTCATAAAATCAAAATTATGTTCGCTTGACTAAATTTACCATTTAACTAAAGTTGCTTAATCTACCAATCCTCGTGGGATCGACCTCACTCCTAGTGAGTCTTATTACTTGATACGATCCGGTATACTTGCCGGTTGTACGTGAAATCTAAATTTTCACGTATCAAGTTTTTGGCGCCGTTGCCGGGGATTGGAAAAGATTGACAATGATTAAGTGAAAGGTGGTTTAGATTAAGCAATTTTTTTTAGTGTTTTTGTTAAGCCCACTAACTGTTTGATACTTTGTTTCACTAACTCCAATTCCACTCTAGTTCTAGAATATTTCACTTGTGATTTTGGTTTTGTTTGTGTATGTCAGGAGCTAATAGACTTAATACTGAGGACGAGAGAACCCTCCGAAGGAGAAGAAGAGCAGAAAGAGGAAAGGGAATAGTTGGTGAAGAGGAGTCAGAGGGAGAAGATCAAGTCATGGAGGATGAGATGCACAATCCTCCTGGAGGGGTCAACAACAATGATGGACCACCTAGAAGGGTGCTATCCTCTTATACCATCCCTGATCCAAGACATTGTGGGAGCAGTATTGCCACTCCAAGTGTTCAGGCCAACAACTTTGAGTTAAAACCCCAACTCATCACTTTAGTACAAAACAACTGCTCCTATGGAGGGGGACCTCTTGAAGACCCAAATCAACATTTGTCTATTTTTCTGAGGATATGCAACACAGTGAAGACAAATGGAGTGCATCCAGATGTCTACAAACTGCTTCTATTCCCATTCTCTTTGAGGGACAAGGCCACTCAATGGCTAGAGTCATTCGCCAAGGAAAGCCTCGACAATTGGAATGATCTGATGGGCAGATTTCTAGCAAAGTTCTACCCACCTCAAAGAATCATCAAGTTGAAGACAGAGGTTCAAACTTTCAGGCAAATGGAAGGGGAGTCATTGTATGAAGCCTGGGAAAGATATAAGGCACTAATGAGAAGATGTCCACCTGATATGTTTAGTGACTGGGTCAAACTTCAAAACTTCTATGAAGGTTTAAGCTTAGAAGCAAGGAAGGGGCTAGACTACTGGTGGACGAAATTGTGATCACTTGTTCTTTTGTATACTCTTAGGGCACTGTTTATTTTCTTGAAGTCACAACTCCGTTCAACTAACCAGCAAGTGTACTGGGTCGTCCAAGTAATAAACCTTACGTGAGTAAGGGTCGAATCCACAGAGATTGTTGGTATGAAGCAAGCTATGGTCACCTTGCAAATCTCAGTTAGGCAGATTAAAATTGTTTATGGTTTCGGAAATATAAAATAAAAAGAAAATACATAATAAAAGGGATAGAATACTTATGCAGATTCATTGGTGGGAATTTCAGATAAGCGAAATGGAGATGCTGTAGAGCTCTCGGACGCCTGCTCTCCTACTGCTTCTACTCAATCCTTCTTACTCCTTTCCATGGCAAGCTTTGTATAGGGGTTCACCATCAGCTGTGGCTACTTTCATCCTCTCGGGAAAATATCCTATGCGGCTGTCACTCGCACAGCTAATCATCTGGAGGCATCACCCATGGTTGATGGCTACATCCCATCCTCGCAGTGAAAACTAATGCTCACGCACTCTGTTACAGTACGGCTAATCACCGGTTGGTTCCCGCTCCTACTGGAATAGAATCCCTTGATTCTTTTGCATCTGTCACTAACGCCCAGCAGGTTGCAAGTTTGAAGCACGTCACAGTCATTCATTACCGGAATCCTACTCGGAATACCACAGACAAGATGAGACTTTCCGGATTCCCAGGATCCTACTCGGAACACCACAGACAAAGTTGGACTTTCCGGATCCTCATAAATGCCGCCATCTATCTAGCTTATACCACGAAGATTCTGTTGGGGAATCTAAGAGATACACATTCAAGCTCTGTTGCATGTAGAACGGAAGTGGTTGTCAATCACGCGCGTTCATAAGTGAGAATGATGATGAGGGTTATCTAACTCATCACATTCATCATGTTCTTGGGTGCGAATGAATATCTTGGAATAAGAATAAGAGAGATTTGAATAAAAGAAAATAGAACTTCATTAATCTTTGAGGTACAGCAGAGCTCCACACCCTTAATCTATGGTGTGCAGAAACTCCACCGTTGAAAATACATAAGTGAAAGAGGTTCAGGCATGGCCGAATGGCCAGCCCCCTTAAACGTGATCAATAGTCTCTTAGGATGAAGAATAAAACAAAACTGAGACCAAAGATATCTAATACATTAGTAAATCATCCTATTTATAATAAACTAGCTCCTAGGGTTTACATGAGTAAGTAATTGATGCATAAATCCACTTCCGGGGCCCACTTGGTGTATGCTTGGGCTGAGCTTGATCAATACACGAGCTAAGGCTTCTCTTGGAGTTGAACTTTGAGTTATGACGTGTTTTGGGCGTTCAACTCCGGATCATGACGTTTTTCTGGCGTTTAACTCCAGACAGCAGCATGTACTTGGCGTTCAACGCCAAGTTACGTCGTCATTCTTCGAATAAAGTATGGACTATTATATATTGCTGGAAAGCCCTGGATGTCTACTTTCCAACGCCGTTGAGAGCGCGCCAATTGGAGTTCTGTAGCTCCAGAAAATCCATTTCGAGTGCAGGGAGGTCAGATTCCAACAACATCAGCAGTCCTTTTGTCAGCCTTTTTCAGAGTTTTGCTCAAATCCCTTAATTTCAGTCAGAATTTACCTGAAATCACAGAAAAACACACAAACTCATAGTAAAGTCCAGAAATGTGAATTTAACATAAAAACTAATGAAAACATCCCTAAAAGTAGCTCAAACTTACTAAAAACTATATGAAAACAATGCCAAAAAGCGTATAAATTATCCGCTCATCACAACACCAAACTTAAATTGTTGCTTGTCCCCAAGCAACTGAAAATCAAATAGGATAAAAAGAAGAGAATATACTATAAAGTCCAAAATATCAATGAATATTAATTTAATTACATGAGCGGGACTTGTAGCTTTTTGCTTCTGAACAGTTTTGGCATCTCACTTTTTCCTTTGAAGTTCAGAGTGATTGGCATCTCTAGGAACTTAGAATTTTGGATAGTGTTATTGACTTTCCTAGTTTAAGCATGTTGATTCTTGAACACAGCTACTTTTGAGTCTTGGCTGTGGCCCTAAGCACTTTGTTTTCCAGTATTACCACCGGATACATAAATGTCACAGACACATAACTGGGTGAACCTTTTCAGATTGTGACTCAGCTTTGCTAGAGTCCCCAGTTAGTGGTGTCCAGAGCTCTTAAGCACACTCTTTTGCTTTGGATCACGACTTTAACCATTCAGTCTCAAGCTTTTCACTTGGACCTTCATGACACAAGCACATGGTTAGGGACAACTTGATTTAGCCGCTTAGGCCTGGATTTTAATTTCCTTGGGCCCTCCTATCCATTAATGCTCAAAGCCTTGGATCCTTGCTTTAAAATTTTCGCCATTTTTTTTTCACTGCTTTTTCTTGCTTCAAGAATCAATTTCATGATGTTTTTCAGATCATCAATAACATTTCTCTTTGTTCATCATTCTTTCAAGAACCAACAATTTTAACACTCATAAACAACAAGATCAAAAGACATATGCACTGTTCAATCATTCATTCAGAAAACAAAAAGCATTGTCACCACATCAATATAATTAAACTAAATTCAATAATAATTTCGAAAATTATGTACTTCTTGTTCTTTTGAATTAAAACATTTTTTCTTTTAAGAGAGGTGAAGGAGTAATGGATTTTATTCATAGCTTTAAGGCATGGTTACATACTAATGATCATGAAATAAAGACACAAAACATAGATAAACATAATATTAAAAACCGAAAACAGAAAGAAATAAAGAACAAGGAATGAATCCACCTTAGTGGCGTCTCCTTCTTGAAGGACCAATGATGTTCTTCAACTCTTCTATGTCCCTTCCTTGCCTTTGTTGCTCCTCCTCATTGCTCTTTGATCTTCTCTTATTTCTTGGAGAATGATGGAGTGCTCATGATGTTCCACCCTTAATTGTTCCACATTATGGCTCAAATCTTCTAAGGAGGTGTTGAGTTGCTCCCAACAGTTGTTGGGAGGAAAGTGTATTCCTTGAGGCATTTGTTGATGATGAACTTCCTCATGTTCTTCTTGAGGGCCGTGAGGAACTTCTCTTGATTGCTCCATCCTTTTCTTGGTGATGGGCTTGTCTTCTTCAATGGAGACATCTCCATCTATGATGACTCTAGCTGAGTAACATAGATGGCATATAAGGTGGGGGAAGGCTAACCGTGCCATGTGTGAAGGCTTGTCAGCTATTTTGTAGAGTTCATTGGAGATGACTTCATGAACTTCTACTTCTTCTCCAATCATGATACTATGGATCATGATGGCCCGATCCACAGTAACTTCAGATCGGTTGCTTGTAGGGATGATGGATCTTTGGATGAACTCCAACCATCCTCTAGCTACAGGCTTGAGGTCCAGTCTTCTTAGTTGGACTGGCTTGCCTTTGGAGTCTATTCTCCATTGGGCGCCTTCCACACATATGTCCATTAGGACTTGGTCCAACCTTTGATTAAAGTTGACCCTTCTTGTGTAGGGGCGTTCATCACCTTGCATCATGGGTAAGTGAAACACCAACCTCACATTTTCTGGACTGAAATCCAAGTATTTCCCCTAACCATTGTGAGATAATTCTTTGGGCTTGGGTTCATACCTTGGTTATGGTTCCTAGTGATCCATGCATTGGCATAGAACTCTTGAACCATTAATATTCCGACTTGTTGCATGGGGTTGGTTATGACTTCCCAACCTCTTCTTTGAACTTCATGTCGGATCTCCGGATACTCATTCTTCTTGAGCTTGAAAGGGACCTCAGGGATCACCTTCTTCTTTGCCACAACATCATAGAAGTGGTCTTGATGGCTTTTGGAGATGAATCTTTCCATCTCCCATGACTCGGAGGTGGAAGCTTTTGCTTTCCCTTTCCCTTTTCTTGAGGAAATTCCGGCCTTAGGTGCCATTGGTAATGGAAAAACAAAAAAAGCTTATGCTTTTACCACACCAAACTTAAAATTTGCTCGTCCTCGAGCAAGAAAGAAAAGAAGGGTAGAAGAAGAAGAAGAGAATATGGTAGAGAGGGAGAGAAGTAGGTTCGGCTATATGGGTGGGAATGGGTGGGATTTTTAATTTTGAATTTTATGATGGTAGGTGGGGTTTATGGGGAAGAGGAGGTTGATGTGAATGTTGAATGGGGTAATTGGGAAGAGGAATTGAGGTGATTGGTGAAAGGTGTTGGGAAGTGTGACATTGAGAATGAGATTTGGATTAGGAGAGTGTGATTAGGATTAAAAGGAATGTGGTAGGTGGGGATCCTGTGGGGTCCACAGATCCTGAGGTGAGGATCCTGTGGGGTCCACAGATCCTGAGGTGAAAACAAATACCATTCCTTCACCATATAGGCATGTAACATGCCTTCATGCAACATTCTGGCGTTCAAACGCCCATTGGTGCATGTTCTGGGCGTTCAACGCCCATGTAATGCATGTTTCTGGCGTTGAACGCCAGTTTCATGCTTGTTCCTGGCGTTCAGCGCCAGTTTGTCCTCTCTGTGCACCATCCTGGCGTTTAACGCCAGGTTGTTGCTTGTTTTGGGCGTTCAACGCCAGAATGGTGCTCTGTTCTGGCGTTGAACGCCAGACAGATGCATCTTACTGGCGTTGAACGCCAGTCTGCGCTACCTCCAGGGTGAAAATTTTTTTCTTCTATTTTTGACTCTGTTTTTAATTTTTTTTTGATTTTTTTCGTGACTCCTCATGATCATGTACCTAATTAAACACAAAAATAACAAAGAAACAAAATAAAATAAAATTAGATAAATAAAATTGGGTTGCCTCCCAACAAGCGCTTCTTTAATGTCAATAGCTTGACAGTGGCTCTCATGGAACCACAAGGTGATCAGGTCAATTTAAGTGTGGTATTCCCAACACCAAACTTAGAGTTTGGATATGGGGTTTGAACACCAAACTTAGAGTTTGGTTGTGGCCTCATAACACCAAACTTAGAGTTTGACTGTGTGGGCTTTTCTTGACTCTGAACTGAGAGAAGCTCTTCATGCTTACTCTCTTTTGTCACAGAGGGATGGCCATGTGCCTGAAACACAAGGTAGTCCCCATTCAATTGAAGGACTAACTCACCTCTGTTGACATCTATCACAGCTCCTGCTGTGGCTAGGAAAGGTCTTCCTAGGATGATGCATTCATCATCTTCCTTCCTAGTGTCTAGGATTATGAAATCAGTAGGGATGTAAAGGCCTTCAACCTTTACTAACACGTCCTCTACTATTCCATATGCTTGTCTCACTGACTTATCTGCCAATTGTAATGAGAACAAAGCAGGTTGTACCTCAATGATCCCCAGCTTCTCCATTACAGAGAGTGGCATAAGGTTTATCCCTGAGCCAAGATCACATAGAGCTTTTTCAAAGCTCATGGTGCTAATGGTGCAAGGTATTAAGAACTTGCCAGGATCTTGTTTCTTTTGAGGTAGAGTTCTCTGAATCCAAGTATCTAGTTCACTAATGAGCAAGGGAGGTTCACTTTCCCAAGTCTCATTACCAAACAGCTTGGCATTCAGTTTCATGATAGCTCCTAAGTATTGAGCAACTTGCTCTCCAGTCACATCTTCATTCTCTTCAGAGGATGAATATTCTTCAGAGCTCATGAATGGCAGAAGGAGATTCAAAGGAATCTCTATGGTCTCTAGATGAGCCTCAGGTTCCTCAGGATTTCTAATAGGAAACTCCTTCTTGTTTGAGGGACGTCCCAGGAGGTCTTTCTCACTAGGATTTTCGTCCTCCTCCTCCCTTGTGCATTCGGCCATATTGACTATGTCAATGGCCTTGCACTCTCCTTTTGGATTCTCTTCTGTATTGCTTGGGAGAATACTGGGATGAGTCTCAATAACTTTCTTACTCAGCTGGCCCACTTGTGCTTCCAAATTTCTAATGGAGGATCTTGTTTCATTCATGAAACTGAAAGTGGCCTTTGACAGATCAGAGACTATATTGGCTAAATTAGAATTGTTTTGTTCAGAGTTCTCTGTCTGTTGCTGAGAAGATGATGGATATGGCTTGCTATTGCCCAGCCTAGTACGTCCACCATTGTTAAAACCTTGTTGAGGTTTTTGTTGATCCTTCTAGGAGAAATTTGGATGATTTCTCCATGATGAGTTATAGGTGTTTCCATAAGGTTCACCTAAGTAATTAACCTCTGCTATGGCAGGGTTTTCAGGATCATAAGCTTCTTCAGAAGCTGCCTCTCTAGTACTGTTGGATGCATGTTGCAATCCATTCAGATTTTGAGAGATCATATTGACCTGTTGAGTCAACACTTTGTTCTGAGCCAATATGGCATTCAGAGCATCAATTTCAAGAACTCCTTTCTTCTGAGGTACCCCATTGTTCACGGGATTCCTCTCAGAAGTATACATGAACTGGTTGTTAGCAACCATGTCAATGAGCTCTTGAGCCTCTCCAGGCGTTTTCTTCAGGTGAATAGATCCACCTGCAGAATGGTCCAATGACATTTTCGAAAATTCAGAGAGACCATAATAGAATATATCTAATATGGTCCATTCTGAGAACATGTCAGATGGACATCTCTTGGTCAGCTGCTTGTATCTTTCCCAAGCTTCATAGAGGGATTCACCATCTTTTTGTTTAAAGGTTTGAACATCCACTCTCAGCTTGCTCAGCTTTTGAGGAGGAAAGAATTTATCTAAGAATGCAGTGACAAGCTTATCCCATGAGTCCAGGCTATCCTTGGGTTGAGAATCTAACCATACTCTAGCCCTGTCTCTTACAGCAAAAGGGAAAAGCATGAGTCTGTAGACTTCAGGATCAACTCCATTTGTCTTTACAGTCTCACAGATCTGCAAGAACTCAGTTAAAAACTGATAAGGATCTTCAGATGGAAGTCCATAAAACTTGCAGTTTTGTTGCATTAAAGCAACTAGTTGAGGCTTAAGCTCAAAGTTATTGGCTCCAATGGCAGGAATGGAGATGCTTCTTCCATCAAACTTGGATGTTGGCTTTGTGAAGTCACCAAGCATTCTCCTTGCGTTATTATTATTATTTCCGTCTGCCATCTCTTTCTCTTGTTCGAAAATTTCAAGAAGGTTTCTTCTGGATTGTTGTAATTTAGCTTCTCTTAATTTTCTCTTCAGAGTCCTTTCAGGTTCTGGATCAATTTCAACAAGAGTGCCTTTATCCCTGTTCCTGCTCATATGAAAGAGAAGAAAACAAGAAAAGAAAGAGGAATCCTCTATGTCACAGTATAGAGATTCCTTTATGTTAGTAGAAAAAGAAGGGGTATAAGAAAGAATAAGGATGGATTCGGATTTATGGATGAAGAGAGGTGAAGAGAAGTGTTAGTAATTAAATTATTAAATAGAAGAAGATAAGAGAAGGGAATTTTCGAAATTAATTTTTGAAAAAGAAGTTAGTAATTTTCGAAAATTAGAGATAAGTTGTAATTAAAATTAAAACATAAAACAATTAATTAATTAAAAAGAATTTTTGAAAAAGAGAGATATTTTCGAAAATAGAAGAGGGAGAAGTAGTTAGGTGGTTTTGAAAAAGATAAGAAACAAACAAAAAGTTAGTTAGTTGATTGAAAAAGATTTGAAATCAAATTTGAAAAAGATATGAAGACAAGAGGTTAGATAATTTGAAAAAGATATGAAGATAAGAGGTTAGATAAGATATTTTGAAGTTAAATTTTGAAAAAGATAAAATTTTTGAAAAAGATCAAATAAAAGATAAAAAGATTTAGTTCAAGAATTTTGAAATTAATTACTTCACTAACAAGAAACTACAAGATAAGATTCTAGAACTTAAAGATTGAACCTTTCTTAACAAGAAAGTAACAAACTTCAAATTTTTGAACCAATCACATTAATTATTAGTGAATTTTCGAAAATTACATATAAAGATAAGAAAAAGATTTTGAAAATAATTTGAAAAAGATTTTTGTAATTTTCGAAAAATAGAAAAAAATTGAAAAAGATATGATTTTTGAAAAAGATTTTGAAAAGATAAGATTTTTTTAAAATTGAAATTTTGACTTGACTTGTAAGAAACAACTAATTTTGAAAATTTTTGACCAAGTCAATCCCAAAATTTCGAAATTTTGGAGGAAATTAAGGAAAATATATTTTTTTGATTTTTGAATTTTTAATTAAGAGAGAGAAAAACAACAAAAATACTTTATGCATGAAATTTTTTGATCAAAACCATGAATGCATGCAAGAATGCTATGAATGTCAAGATGAACACCAAGAACACTTTGAAGATCATGATGAACATCAAGAACATATTTTGAAAAATTTTTTGATGCAAAGAAAACATGCAAGACACCAAACTTAGAAATCTTTAATGCATGGAAAATATGAATGCAAAGATGCACATGAAAAACAAGAAAAGACACAAAACAAGAAATCATCAAGATCAAACAAGAGGACTTATCAAGAACAACTTGAAGATCATGAAGAACACTATGAATGCATGGGATTTTCGAAAAATGCAAGAAAAATTTTTTAAAGCATGCAATTGACACCAAACTTAAAATTTGACTCAAGACTCAAACAAGAAACACAAAATATTTTTGATTTTTATGATTTTCTAATTTTTTTGGATTTTTATTAATTTTTTTTCGAAAATATAGCTTGGAAAAACGAAAAATAAAAAGAAAAATTTTGAAAAAGATTTTTGAAGAGAAAATTACCTAATCTGAGCAACAAGATGAACCGTCAGTTGTCCATACTCGAACAATCCCCGGCAACGGCGCCAAAAACTTGGTGGACGAAATTGTGATCACTTGTTCTTTTGTATACTCTTAGGGCACTGTTTATTTTCTTGAAGTCACAACTCCGTTCAACTAACCAGCAAGTGTACTGGGTCGTCCAAGTAATAAACCTTACGTGAGTAAGGGTCGAATCCACAGAGATTGTTGGTATGAAGCAAGCTATGGTCACCTTGCAAATCTCAGTTAGGCAGATTAAAATTGTTTATGGTTTCGGAAATATAAAATAAAAAGAAAATACATAATAAAAGGGATAGAATACTTATGCAGATTCATTGGTGGGAATTTCAGATAAGCGGAATGGAGATGCTGTAGAGCTCTCGGACGCCTGCTCTCCTACTGCTTCTACTCAGTCCTTCTTACTCCTTTCCATGGCAAGCTTTGTATAGGGGTTCACCATCAGCTGTGGCTACTTTCATCCTCTCGGGAAAATATCCTATGCGGCTGTCACTCGCACAGCTAATAATCTGGAGGCATCACCCATGGTTGATGGCTACATCCCATCCTCGCAGTGAAAACTAATGCTCACGCACTCTGTCACAGTACGGCTAATCACCGGTTGGTTCCCGCTCCTACTGGAATAGAATCCCTTGATTCTTTTGCGTCTGTCACTAACGCCCAGCAGGTTGCAAGTTTGAAGCACGTCACAGTCATTCATTACCGGAATCCTACTCGGAATACCACAGACAAGGTGAGACTTTCCGGATTCCCAGGATCCTACTCGGAACACCACAGACAAGGTTGGACTTTCCGGATCCTCATAAATGCCGCCATCTATCTAGCTTATACCACGAAGATTCTATTGGGGAATCTAAGAGATACACATTCAAGCTCTGTTGCATGTAGAACGGAAGTGGTTGTCAATCACGCGCGTTCATAAGTGAGAATGATGATGAGGGTTATCTAACTCATCACATTCATCATGTTCTTGGGTGCGAATGAATATCTTGGAATAATAATAAGAGAGATTTGAATAAAAGAAAATAGAACTTCATTAATCTTTGAGGTACAGCAGAGCTCCACACCCTTAATCTATGGTGTGCAGAAACTCCACCGTTGAAAATACATAAGTGAAAGAGGTTCAGGCATGGCCGAATGGCCAGCCCCCTTAAACGTGATCAATAGTCTCTTAGGATGAAGAATAAAACAAAACTGAGACCAAAGATATCTAATACATTAGTAAATCATCCTATTTATAATAAACTAGCTCCTAGGGTTTACATGAGTAAGTAATTGATGCATAAATCCACTTCCGGGGCCCACTTGGTGTATGCTTGGGCTGAGGTTGATCAATACACGAGCTAAGGCTTCTCTTGGAGTTGAACTTTGAGTTATGACGTGTTTTGGGCGTTCAACTCCGGATCATGACGTTTTTCTGGCGTTTAACTCCAGACAGCAGCATGTACTTGGCGTTCAACGCCAAGTTACGTCGTCATTCTTCGAATAAAGTATGGACTATTATATATTTCTGGAAAGCCCTGGATGTCTACTTTCCAACGCCGTTGAGAGCGCGCCAATTGGAGTTCTGTAGCTCCAGAAAATCCATTTCGAGTGCAGGGAGGTCAGATTCCAACAGCATCAGCAGTCCTTTTGTCAGCCTTTTTCAGAGTTTTGCTCAAATCCCTCAATTTCAGTCAGAATTTACCTGAAATCACAGAAAAACACACAAACTCATAGTAAAATCCAGAAATGTGAATTTAACATAAAAACTAATGAAAACATCCCTAAAAGTAGCTCAAACTTACTAAAAACTATATGAAAACAATGCCAAAAAGCGTATAAATTATCCGCTCATCAACTACTCATCAGGAGGATCACTCAACATGATGAAAACTGCTGAGGAGGCTCAAGACCTCATTGAGATTGTGGCAAACAATCAGTATTATTACTCATCAGAGAGGCAACATAACCCGGCCCCAAAGAAAGGCGTAATGGAGCTTGAAGGTGTTGACGCTATCTTGGCACAAAATAAGTTAATGCACCAACAAATCCAACAACAAATGGAAATGATAACAAAGAGAATGGATGGTTTCCAGCTAGCATCAGTGAACACAACAAATCAACCATCACTTGAATGGAGCCAAGGTGAAGGGACCACTGTTGAACAGCCACAAGAACAAGTTCAATACATGCAAAATACTTCAAATTCTCAGGACGAATTTCATGGTGATACATACAACTCCTCTTGGAAAAATCATCCCAATCTAAGGTGGGTGAAAACCATTGGCAAAAGAACAACAGCCACAACCACACCCGTAACACAAATAACCAAAATCACCATGCCACCAACACTAACCAATATAGAAAAACACAAAACACATATCAACCACCTCATAATAACTCACAAACTCACCAAAGCAACTTTCCTGCACCAACATCCAACGCACATAATTACCACACTAATCCACCCAACAACTTTCAACAACAATCAACCCCCATCATATCCCCAATTGACCATCATGAGACTAGAATTTCAAGTCTTGAAGCAACCTTGCAAGCACTTGCTCAAACCACTCAAGCCTTAGCTAAGGGACAAAAGGAACATGAGGTCACCATGAAGAATATTGAGAGACAAGTGGGACAATTAGCCAAACAAGCTGAGCGACCAACCAATGTTCTCCCAAGTGACACAATACCCAACCCAAGAGAAGAATGTAAAGCTCTGCAGTTAAGGAGTGGCAAGGTAGTTGGTGAAAGTTCGAATAAAGAAGCAATAACACCCAAAGAGCAAGACACAGTGGAAATACATGTGGAAAGGCAAGATGAAGAAAAGGCTTCAACATCTAACAAAGGCAAAGAAGCTGTCAAGCCACAAGGCAACCCACCCAGACAAAGAAGCAACCATGATAGTAATGAGAGTGTGAATCCACAACAAGAAAACAAAAATGAAGGAGTAAAAGCTTATGTACCCAAGCTTCCATACCCAACTAGGATACACAAAGGAGCAAAGGACCAACAATCCCCAAGGTTTTTAGAAATCTTCAAGAAACTTGAAATCAACATCCCATTGGCAGAAGCTCTGGAACAGATGCCATTATATGCAAAGTTTCTTAAGGAATTGATCACCAAGAAGAGAAGTTGGCAAGAAAAAGAAACGGTGATTCTCAATCAAGAGTGTAGTGCCATCATTCAAAAAGGGCTACCTCCAAAACTCAAAGACCCTGGCAGCTTCCTCATACCCTGCACGATTGGGAGCATGGCCGTTGACAAATCACTTTGTGACCTGGGAGCAAGCATTAACCTAATGCCCCTTACCATGATGAAGAAAATGATGATTGAAGAGCTTAAACCCACAAGGATGTCACTCCAACTTGCTGACAGATCCATCAAAATACCAAATGGAGTAGTTGAGAACCTCTTGGTGAAGGTGGGAAACTTCATATTCCCAGCTGATTTTGTGGTCCTAGACATGGATGAAGAGGGAAACAATTCAGTCATTCTTGGTAGACCCTTTTTGGCTACAGCTAGAACAATCATTGATGTGGAAAAGGGAGAGATGATTTTCAGAGTGCATGATGAGCAAATGACCATAAATGTCTTCAAAGCAATGCAACACCCTGTTGAGAAAGAAAATTGCATGAGGATTGATGTAGTAGATTCTTTGGTTGAAGAAGTGCTTGACACAAACCATCAAGTGAAACAAGAGGAAGTCCATAACATCAAGGGACAAGAAGAGAACAAATTGGAAGCATCAGAGGAACCAAGTGAAGCTACGAAAGAAGAGGCACCACAACAAGAGTTGAAACCACTACCCCCTCATCTTAAATATGCATTCCTTGGTGAGAAGGACAGCTTCCCAGTGATCATCAATTCCACATTGAATGCAGAGGAAGAAGAAAAGCTCCTTGTGGTTTTGAAAGCTCACAAAGAGGAGTTAGGGTGGACCATTGATGACTTGAAAGGCATAAGCCCTGCCGTATGTATGCACAAGATACTTTTAGAGGAGAATTCCAAACCAGTGGTACAACCCCAAAGAAGATTGAATCCCACAATGAAGGAGGTTGTTCAAAAGGAAGTCCTGAAGTTGTGTAAAGCTGGGATCATCTACCCTATATCTGACAGCCCGTGGGTCAGTCCAGTGCAAGTAGTACCTAAGAAAGGGGGGATGACTGTCATTGTTAATGAGAATAATGAGCTTATTCCAACACGAACAGTGACAGGGTGGAGGATGTGCATAGACTATAGGAGGCTGAATGATGCCACACGAAAAGATCACTTTCCTCTACCTTTCATTGACCAGATGCTTGAAAGGTTGGCTGGCCATGCCTATTACTGTTTTCTTGATGGATATTCTGGGTATAACCAGATAGTGGTTGACCCCATGGATCAAGAGAAGACTTCCTTTACTTGTCCCTTTGGAGTCTTTGCATACAGGAGAATGCCATTTGGACTGTGTAATGCTCCAGCTACCTTTCAAAGATGCATGCTATCAATCTTCTCAGACATGGTAGAAAAATTTATTGAAGTATTCATGGATGATTTTTCTGTTTTTGGTGATTCTTTCAATGCTTGCTTGCACCATCTTACCCTAGTCTTGAAAAGGTGCCAAGAAACCAATTTAGTTTTAAATTGGGAGAAATGCCACTTCATGGTACCCGAAGGCATTGTTCTTGGTCACAAAATTTCAAAAAAGGGTATAGAAGTTGACAAGGCAAAAGTAGAAATTATAGAAAAACTTCCTTTGCCAACTAGTGTGAAAGCCGTTAGAAGTTTCTTAGGGCATGCTGGATTCTATAGGAGATTCATCAAAGATTTTTCCAAAATAGCAAAGCCACTAAGCAATTTGCTGGTGGTAGACAATCCTTTTATCTTTGATGATGAATGCAAACATGCTTTTGAAACTCTAAAGGCTAAGCTCACCACAGCACCAATCATCACACCCCCAAGTTGGGGACTACCTTTTGAACTCATGTGTGATGCAAGTAACCTTGCAATTGGTGCTGTGTTGGGGCAGAGGAAGGAAAAGAAGCTTCATGTTATCTACTATGCAAGTAAGGTATTGAATGAAGCTCAAAAAAACTACACCACAACAGAGAAAGAGCTACTAGCTGTGGTATATGCTTTTGATAAGTTTAGACAATATTTGATTGGATCTAAAGTCTTAGTGTATACTGACCATGCTGCTCTTAAGTATCTTATGTCAAAACAGGATGCCAAACCAAGGCTAATCAGATGGGTGCTACTCCTACAAGAGTTTGACATTGAGATAAAAGATAGAAAGGGCAATGAAAATCAAGTTGCTGACCACTTATCAAGGCTACCACAAGATGTATGCCAGGACAACCTTCCATCAATAAATGAAGAATTTCCAGATGAACATCTCTTGCAAATCCAACATGTCCCTTGGTTTGCAGATATGGCCAACTACAAGGCGGGGAGAATCATTCCACAAAACAACAAGTCAAGAAGCTGCTACATGAGGCTAAGTTCTTCTTCTGGGATGAACCATTCTTGTTCAAAAGATGCCCAGATGGAATGATAAGAAGATGTGTATCAGAAGGTGAGATGAAGGACATACTATGGCATTGTCACAACTCTAGTTATGGTGGTCATTTTGGAGCGGAAAGAACAGCTGCAAAGGTCCTTCAAAGTGGTTTCTACTGGCCTTCAATCTTCAAGGATGCTAGGGAGTTTGTGAGCCAATGCAATGAATGTCAAAGAACAGGGGGTTTGTCAAAGAAAAATGAGATGCCTCAAAAGTTCATTTTGGAAGTGGAACTCTTTGATCTGTGGGGAATAGACTTCATGGGAACTTTTCCTCCGTCTTACACATTCAAATACATTTTGGTAGCAGTAGAGTATGTCTCCAAATGGGTAGAAGCAATAGCCACCACCACATGTGATACCAACGTGGTCTTGCAATTCCTCAAGAAGAACATCTTCACTAGATTTGGAGTGCCCAAAGGGCTCATAAGTGATGGGGGAAGCCACTTCTGCAACAAGCAACTAAACTCTTTACTCCACAAATATGGTGTTACTCACAAAGTAGCTACCCCATATCACCCACAAACCAATGGGCAAGCTGAACTTGCCAACAGAGAGCTAAAAAGGATTTTGGAGAAAACTGTGGGAACAACAAGAAAGGATTGGGTTAGGAAGCTGGGTGATGCACTTTGGGCATATAGGACAGCCTTCAAGACACCCATAGGAAAATCTCCATTTCAGCTGGTGTATGGAAAGGCATGCCACCTCCCTGTGGAGCTTGAACATAAGGCCTTTTGGGCCACCAAACTTCTGAATTTAGATGCTCAAGCAGCAGGAGAGAAGAGGTTGCTACAACTCAATGAACTTGAGGAGTTCAGATTGGAGGCATATGAAAATGCCAAAATATACAAAGAGAGAGCAAAGAGATGGCATGATAAGAGGATCTCTCAAAGAACATTCGAACCAGGCCAAAGGGTGTTGTTATTCAATTCGAGATTGAAGATTTTCCCTGGGAAGCTGAGGTCTAGATGGACTGGCCCGTACACCATCATCAAAGTATCACCTCATGGCTATGTCGAATTACTTGATGAAGCCTCAAAACAAACCTTCACAGCTAATGGACATAGGGTGAAGCATTATTTTGGTGGCCCCTGGAGCAAGGAAGAGAGTGTGCAACTCTTAGCATGAGCGAAGAAGCTGCAGTGTCAAGCTAAGGACAATAAACAAGCGCTTCATGGGAGGCAACCCATGCACAGGGAGTCTTTTATTTTCATACTTTAGTAATCAATAATGAGAGGTTGCATCATATACATCTAAGAGAATAAAAAGTAGACTAGTACATAGTGTATGCAAGGCACTAAGTTTGGTGTGGCTAATCTTGAAGTAATGGCAAAAGTTTGTTCTACAACACTTAGCCACAAACTAAGTTTGGTGTCCATACATACACGAAAATGCTAGACTATGAAAGTACAGTCATCTATTTTAGTTATATGAAAGCAACTATTCCAAAAAAAAAAAACCCGAGAAAAGAGATTGAAATAGCATACAAGGTAGGTAAGATACTAAGTTTGGTGTGGCCATCTTTGGAGTTAACTCCATAGAACACTTAGTCACAAACTAAGTTTGGTGTCTTTAATTCATAAATTTTAATTCTGCTTAATCAATTTTGCATAGGAATATCATCATAAGTTGTTAGCTAGTAATGTCACTTTAAGAATCTCAAGCTTTTGGAATTTTGTTGCAGGAAAGAAAGAAAGAAGTGATGGGGAATCTTGGAAGGAGGTCACGGATGCACAAGGAAGGGAAAGTCACATGAGTCTTGAACTTTGTGCATTGGAAAAAAACAACTCAACATGCATTGGGCACAAGGAAGCATGCTCCCCATGCTATGACCGAACCCCTAGAACCATACATCTCACCACGAAAATCACTAGAACCATGCATCCTCATCAAAACTCACTTTAAATACTTCAACCATATTCATCAAACCTCATTTTTCCTCACTCATCCTTCTACCCCTCCATAACCCCATTTCATCACCCGAACTCACACTCAACCTCCAACTTATTCCGTGTTTCACAAATTCTAGCCTTGAACCTCATCTTTACCCAACAAAACTCTTGAAGCATTACATCTCTCCACATAACCGAAACACTCCACCCCCTTCACCATCATTTTCTATCTTCTCTAAGTCACCTTGCTCGTCATATACCTCTCCCTTTCACAATTGTCTTCTTTATGCTTGAGGACAAGCATTCACCTAAGTTTGGTGTTGGGGAGATTCAACCCTTGCAAGTGAATCTCAATGGCCTCATCATCAAGGGATAGGAGAGAAGATGAAGGACAAGACACCTTTGATCAAAGAAGATTCAAATCCAAACACAACGAGCGTATCTTTAGTTGGATGTCAAGCAAAGATGTTGTTCCGGAGTTACCCTTCAAGCTAAGAAAAGATGAATACCCTGAAATACAAAAAATAATCAGGAAAAGGGGATGGGAGCTTCTCTGTAACCAACCTCAAGAAGTGAGCATGCTTCTCATCCATGAGTTCTACACTAATGTGATAAGAGAATATGATGATGAAGAACCATACATGAGTTATGTAAGAGGTGTGACTGTTGATTTTAGCCCGGACACCATCAACAGGGTGCTAAAGGTTAAGCCAAAACGGTTCAAACGAGCTAGCTATGAAGAAAGGGTTGAAAATGACCCAAGATATATGGATGTGGTAAGTGACTTATGCAGAGTAGGCACGGATTGGGTGTTGGATTCACATGGACAACCACTCAAACTTCGGAGAGGTGATCTCATACCTCAAGCAAAAGGATGGCATGACATAGTGAGGAGATCATTGATCTCCACTTCAAATAATTCTGAGGTAACGGTGAATAGAGCAATAATGATCCATTGTATAATGAAAGGAGGGGAAATCAATGTTGGAGACATTATAGCCAAGAACATCATTGACATAGCTCAAAAGGTCAAACAGGACAGCTGGCTAGGATATCCTAGTACTATTCTGCGCCTATGTGAAGAAGCTGGAGTGCCTCTGGAAGAATTTGAAGAAACTGATGTGGTCTCTGTTGGAAAACCTCTTACCCGAGAAAGGTTGGAATTTATCACCACAACCTAATTGGAAAGGCAACCTTTAGCAAGAAGGAAGAAAAGGAAAGAAGCAAGACAAGAGGAGGAGCCTCAAGAAATGGAAGAACCTCATACCTTGAACATGAATCAACTCCAAGCCGCTTTGGAAGGAATCTCTGGGCAATATTCACAAATTCAAAGAAACCAAGAGGAACAAGCTCAGCAACAAAGGGACCTTTGGCAGTTGATGGACCAACAAAGAGGGGTTCAAGTTCAATGGATGAACCAACAAAATGAATACCAAACACACATGATGGAACTACAACAAGAACAATATGCCAAGATGCATGAAGCCATCAACAATTCAACTGTTGAATATGGAAAAGCCATGGAGAAAGTAATACAAGAACAAGCTCAACTAAGGAAAGAGCAAGCTCAGCAAAGGGAGCTTCTCCATAGGTTGGATGCTAGACATGATACATTTCACAAAGAGTTCAATGAAAGCAGAATGTTCAGGGAAGCCAGGCACAAGGACAGACTTGACTATGATATATGCACCCAAGAAAAGCTCAGTTACCTTTGTGGAGCACCCCCATTACTCAACCCACAAATTAAAAGTTTTAATGAAGCTCGCAAGATATTTGAAGAGCAAGAACTTGCAAGGGTGAGATTTAATGCTCAGAGGCTAAAGGAGACAATGATAAGCTCAGGAGTTTGGCAAAGAGAAGAGGGGGATTCAACAACAAAACAACAAGGAGAACTAAGAAGGAAAAAGAAAGAGGATCCAAAGGGGGATCCAACAACAAAACAACAAGGAGAGCTGAGAAAGAAAAAGAAAGAAGACCCAAAGGGGAAAGGAAAGCAAGGAGAATCAAGCAAAGAAAAAGGGACATGAAGACTAAAGGTGGTGAAGTTCCTTTGTTGTTCTTTATGCTTTAATAAATAAAGAAGATGTATGTCTGAAATATGGTATACCTTCTAGGATGCATTTTCTGTTTGAAGCATTTTCTTTTATGTTGCCCATTCCATGCATCATCACTCACAGGTTTGGAATGGTTGCTTGTCTTAAGTACTTTTACTTGTCAATGGAATAAAAGATGTAGTTTGAGCAAGAACAGAGAGAATTCTAGTTTAAAAAGAATCATGTTGTCCCATGAGAAAAGTGCTAGTATATATACATTTATTGTGAAAGAATCAAGGCTCAATAAGTTCAAAAGAATGCCTGCTTATACAAGACTAGTTCGGTTAAGGGTCACAAAGACTTTATCAGTAATAGCACAAATAACCTTGACAATAAAGAAAACAGAAGACAAAGAACGAAAGGCTAGGCATCAATGACAAAATTTGGATATGTGTCTGTGGTGATTGATGTTAGGAGACATACTTGGGCTAGTAAATCCGAGGGGTGCTTCATCACCCGATAACTTGAGTTAACTAACTCGGGATTATCGATTGAAAACTCACAATCAAGAGTAGCTCTATAACAGAACATTTAGCAACCCAAAGAGGTGCTGGACACCACTATCCAAATAAAATTTTAATGTTATATGCCTGTGATTGAATGTGTTAAGGAGAGAGGCTTGAGTTAGTAAATCTTTAAGAGTGTCTCAACACTTAACAACTTGAACCAACTGGTTTGGGATTGTTGATTGAAAGCTTATGCTAAAGAGCCGCCTTAAGACAAGATTTCGAGCTCATTTGAAATAAAATAAAAAAAAGGAATATAAAAAAAAAAGAAAGAAAAGCATCAAGTAAAGAATGGTTCAAGGGTCATGTGCTACGGTATAGAAAAAAGTCTAGTGAAGTTAACCAATTTAGTATTGAAGCAAGCATTTTAATTGAGAAAGTTGAATAGCCGTGTTCAATTACAATAAATTGATGATCACACAAGTGAGGATGACATGCTCAATGAAAAATTACTCTCTGGTAGAACATTCAAGTCTTACATCTTAGATTCTTGTGACAAAGTTTTTATATTTTGCTTGAGGACAAGCAACACTTTAAGTTTGGTGTTGTGATGCAATTGCATATTTGTTATATTAGCTAGTTAGTTTAGTTGGTTTTAGCTTAATTTCACTCATTTTCTCTAAATAAACAAGTCCTTTTATGAGTTTTGTCTTCATGCATGAGAATACCAAGGAACATGTTGATTCTAGCCAAATTCATGCAAATGATTTAAGGAATACATACATGAATGAGTATGAATGAATCTCATGAAATTTATTGCATGAATTGGTAAGACTTTGAAGCTATTTCCCTTGTTGATGATAGGTGATGAAACAAGAAAGCATGGAAGCAAGAATGATGCAAGCTGGGCAAGAAGAAGAGAAGTTGTTGGCGTTGCCAACTTGGAGAAAGGGTGCGTGTTTGAAGGTAACGCCAGGCAGCCCTGGAGAAGCACATTTGGGCGTTGCCAACTTGGAGAAAGGGTGCGTGTTTGAAGGTAACGCCAGGCAGCCCTGGAGAGCAAATGTTGGCGTTGCCAATTTGGAGAATGGAGTGAGTGTTTGATGGCAACGCAGGCAAGCAAAGAGCTGAGCCAAGGAGAGCTCGAGGGCGTTGCCAACGTGGGAATGAAGAAGCGTTATTCAAGGCAACGCACACAAGCAAGGCTTGGCCCAGGAGGAGATTAAGCTGGCGTTGCCAACGCCAGGAACAAGGGAAGTGTTCCTTGACAACGCACACAAGCAAACTTGGCCCAAGAGGAGGAGAAGCTGGTGTTGCCAACGCCAAGAACCATAGGCGTTATTCAAAGCAACGCCAAGCAATCTTGGGGAGCTAGTTTAGAGCCTCGAGCACGTTGCCGGCCTAGAGATGAGAGGCGTGTTTGAGGACAACGCAGGCAAACAACGCTGAATGGAAAACTTGGCCCAGGAAAAGGAGATGCACGTTGCCAACGCCAAGTTATGAAGGCGTGTTCCTTGGCAACGTAGCAAGCAACTTTGGCACCAAAGGGGAGCTCGAGCACGTTGTTGAGCTAGGAACCATGGGCGTGTTCCTTGGCAACGCATGCAAGCTAGGAGTATGGGCACACGAGAGCGTTGCTAACTTGGAAATGAACTGGCGTGTTCTTCAACAACGCCAGGGACAAGATCTTGGGCCAGCAAATAGAAGCACGTTGCCAACGCCACTTGCATTGGCGTGTTCTAAGGCAACGCCAGGAAGGAATGCTTGGCTAGGCACCAAGTCTTGGATCCCAACCACGTTGCCAACGCCAGGAAGCATAGGCGTGTTCAAGGACAACGCCAAGCAACAAGCATAGAGCCTTGAGGAAGGCTCGAGCACGTTGCCAACGCCAGCTTCCAAAGGCGTGTTTGAGGGCAACGCAGCAAGCAAAATTTGGCAAGGAAGCTCACATGAGGAAGCACTCGAGCACGTTGCCAACGCCAGCCTCCAAAGGCGTTATCTAAGGCAACGTGACAAGCAAAATTGAAGGCTAGAGATGAGCCCTGGAGGGAGCACGGGCATTGATGAGCGGATAATTTGTATACTTTTTGGCATTGTTTTTAGTATGTTTTTAGTATCTTTTAGTTAGTTTTTAGTATATTTTTATTAATTTTTAATTAAAATTCACTTTTCTGGACTTTACTATGAGTTTGTGTGTTTTTCTGTGATTTCAGGTATTTTCTGACTGAAATTGGAGGTTCTGAGCAAAAATCTGATCCAGAGACTGAAAAGGACTGCAGATGCTGTTGGATTCTGACCTCCCTGCACTCGAAGTGGATTTTCTGGAGCTACAGAAGCCCAATTGGCGCGCTCTCAACGGCATTGGAAAGTAGACATCCAGGGCTTTCCAGCAATATATAATAGTCCATACTTTGTCCAAGATTTGATGGCCCAAACCCGCGTAGCAATCCGGCCTCAGAAATTCCAGCGTTAAACGCCGGAACTGGATTAAAAGTTGGAGTTAAACGCCCAAACTGGCACCAAAGCTGGCGTTTAACTCCAGAAAAGGTCTCTACACGAATTTCCTTGATTGCTCAGCCCAAGCACACACCAAGTGGGCCAGGAAGAGGATTTTTCTGTCATTTACTCATTTCTGTAAACCTTAGGAGACTAGTTTACTACATATAGGACCTTTTTACATTGTAATCAGTACGGAATGCTACTCTAAGACATTGTACACGTTTCTTCCACAGTATGAGTCTCTAAACCCCATGGTTGGGGGTGAGGAGCTCTGCTGTGTCTTGATGGATTAATGCAATTACTACTGTTTCTTATTCAATCATGCTTGCTTCCATTCTAAGATAACACTTGTTCTTAATCCGGATGAATGTGATGATCCGTGACAATCATCATCATTCTCAACCATGAACACGTGCCTGACAAGCACCTCTGTTCTATCTTAGATTGAGTAGTTATCTCTTGGATTCTTCTGAGTCTTCGTGGTATAGGCAGGACCTGATGGCAGCATTCAAGAGAATCCGGAAGGTCTAAACCTTGTCTGTGGTATTCTGAGTAGGATTCAATGATTGAATGACTGTGACATGCTTCAAACCTGTAATCTACTGGGCGTTAGTGACAGACGCAAAAGAGTGATTCTATTCCGGTAGAGGAGGGAACCAAACCGGTGATTGGCAGCACTGTGACAGAGTGCTCTGCATTAGCTTTCACTGCGCGGATGGGAGGTAGCTGCTGACAACAGTGAGACCCTACACGAGCTTGCCATGGAAGGAGACATGCGTGTTTGATGAAGAAGACAGTAGGAAAGCAGAGATTCGGAAGATGGAGCATCTCCAAACCTCAACCCATTCTCCATTACTGCAGTACAAGTAACTATTACATGTTCTTTTGCTTCTTACAATCAATCCTGATACTTTCTAATCTCCTGACTAAGATTTACAAGATAACCATAGCTTGCTTCAAGCCGACAATCTCCGTGGGATCGACCCTTGCTCACGCAAGGTATTACTTGGACGACCCAGTGCACTTGCTGGTTAGTTGTGCGGGATTGCAAAAGTGTTATTGCAATTTCGTGCACCAAGTTTTTGGCGCCGTTGCCGGGGATTGTTCGAGTTTGGACAACTAACGGTTTATTTTGTTGCTTAGATTAGGACTGTTTTCTTTTTGGTGGTTTAGAGTCTTTTAGTTGAGTCTAGTTCATATTCTAAGTTTGGTGTCAATTGCATGCTTTTTGTTTTTCTTTTAAATTTTCGAAATTTTCTTGTTCTTAGTCCCTTTTTGATTCTTAAAAGTTCTAAGTTTGGTGTCCTCTTTGTGTTTTTCTCTCTAAAATTTTCGAAAAAAATTGTGTTTGATCTTCTAAAATTTTAAGTTTGGTGTTCTTTTGTGTTTTTCTCTTTCCTCTTTTTAAAAATCAAATCTTTTTCATAAAAATTTTTCAATCATATCTTCTTAATTGCTGTTTTCAAAATCTTTCTCTTTACTAATTGATTCAGTTCTCAATTTGCTTTGATCTTATTTTACTTTTCATTTTCGAAATTTTATTTTATTTTCCTGTTGATTTTCGAATTTTTTAGAAAAATCTCTTTTGTTTTAATTTTTTTCGGTTATTTCAAAAAAAAAAAAATATAATAATAATAACAATAAATAAATAAACAAAATTCATCTCTTTGCAATTATTCTCATTTCCCTTTGTCTATTATGGACTCAAGTGGAATTAACCAGTCCAAAAGGACTCTGGGGTCCTATGCCAACCCCAGTACAGCTGCATATGGGAGTAGCATCTGTATACCTCCCATCAAAGTAAGCAGCTTTGAGCTAAACCCTCAACTCATTATCATAGTGCAGCAAAATTGCCAGTATTCCGGTCTTCCAGAGGAAGAACCTACTGAGTTTCTGGCACAGTTCTTACAAATTGCTGACACAATACATGATAAAGAGGTAGATCAGGATGTCTACAGACTGTTACTGTTTCCATTTGCTGTAAAGGATCAAGCAAAAAGGTGGTTAAATAACCAACCTACAGCAAGCATAAAGACATGGAAACAGTTATCAGAAAAATTCCTGAATTATTTTTACCCTCCAAAAAGGATGACACAGCTAAGGCTGGACATCCAAGGCTTTAAACAAGAGGATAATGAATCCCTTTATGATGCCTGGGAGAGGTATAGAGGTATGCTAAGAAAATGTCCCTCTGAAATGTTTTCAGAGTGGGTACAGTTAGACATTTTCTACTATGGGCTTACAGACAGAGCTCAGATGTCTTTAGACCACTCAGCTGGTGGCTCTATACACATGAGAAAAACAATTGAAGAAGCTCAAGAGCTTATAGACACTGTTGCTAGAAACCAATACTTGTATTCTAGCAATGAGCTCGTTCCAAAGGAGGAGGTCATGGCATTAGTCACTGATCCTAATCCTCAGGAACAGATGAATGAGCTCAGTCAACAATTGCTCCTGATGACAGAACAGTTAGCAGAATTTAAAGAAATGCTCCATGATACTAAGGTTGCTAACAAGAGCATAGAACTGCAGTTGAATCAAGCAAAACAGCAAATATCTAAACAAATAACAGAAGAATGTCAAGCAGTTCAACTGAGGAGTGGGAAAACACTGAAAGCCACTGCTCAAAAGAGCAAGAAGTCAATTAAGGAACAGTTGACAGAGGATGACCAAGCCACTGTTCAAAATCCCTCTGAGGACATTGAGAGCCAGAGAGGAATATTGGCGTTCAAACGCCAGAAAGGGAAGGGAACTTGGCGTTAAACGCCCATTCCTTGCCCAGTTCTGGCGTTCAATTGCCAGAAAAGGGGGAAAAGCTGGCGTTTAACGCCCAAATTCCTCCCAATCCTGGCGTTCAAACGCCCAAGGAGAATCAGGCACCTGAGGGTCCTGATGATTACTCCCCTAACAAGGCTTCTTCAACCATTTCTGTAAGGAATAAACCTGCAGCATCTAAGGTTGAAGAATATCAAGCCAAGATGCCTTATCCTCAGAAACTCCGCAAAGCGGAACAGGATAAGCAATTTGCCCGCTTTGCAGACTATTTAAGGACTCTTGAAATAAAGATTCCTTTTGCAGAGGCACTTGAGCAAATACCTTCTTATGCTAAGTTCATGAAAGAGATCTTAAGTCATAAGAAGGATTGGAGAGAAACTGAAAAAGTGTTTCTCACTGAAGAATGCAGTGCAGTCATTCTAAAAAGCTTACCAGAAAAGCTTCAAGATCCTGGAAGCTTTCTGATACCATGCACATTGGAAGGCACTTACACAGGGTGGCCTTATGTGATCTTGGAGCAAGTATTAATTTAATACCTGCATCCACTATTAGAAAGCTTGGGTTGATTGGAGAAGTCAAACCAACCAGGATATGCCTCCAACTTGCTGATGGTTCCATTAAACACCCATCAGGCATAATAGAGGACATGATTGTCAAGGTTGGACCATTTGCCTTTCCAACTGACTTTGTGGTGCTGGAAATGGAGGAGCATAAAAATGCAACTCTCATTCTAGGAAGACCTTTCCTAGCAACTGGACGAACTCTCATTGATGTACAAAAGGGAGAAGTAACCTTGAGAGTCAATAAGGATGAGTTCAAGTTGAATGCTGTAAAAGCAATGCAGCATCCAGACACACCAGAGGACTGCATGGGCGCTGACATTATTGACTCTCTGGTAGAAGAGATCAATATGGCTGAAAGCCTAGAATCAGAGCTGAGGACATCTTCAAAGATGCTCAAACTGATCAGGAAGCGCCAGAGGAGGCAATGGAATTTTCGAAAATTCCTCAGGAGGAAGATAAGCCTCCTAAGCCTGAACTCAAACCATTACCATCATCCCTGAAATATGCATTTCTGGGAGAGGGTGACACTTTTCCAGTGATTATAAGCTCTGCCTTAAATTCACAGGAAGAGGAAGCACTAATTAAAGTGCTAAGGACACACAAAACAGCTCTTGGGTGGTCCATAAGTGATCTTAAGGGCATTAGCCCAGCCAGATGCATGCACAAGATCCTATTGGAGGATAATGCCAAACCAGTGGTTCAACCACAAGGAGGCTAAATCCTGCCATGAAGGAGGTGGTGCAGAAAGAGGTCACTAAATTACTAGAGGCTGGGATTATTTATCCTATCTCTGATAGCCCCTGGGTGAGCCCTGTCCAAGTTGTTCCCAAAAAGGGAGGCATGACAGTGGTTCATAATGAAAAAAATGAACTGGTTCCTACAAGGACAGTCACAGGGTGGCGCATGTGTATTGACTACAGAAGACTCAATACAGCCACCAGAAAGGATCATTTTCCTTTACCATTCATAGACCAAATGCTAGAAAGACTAGCTGGTCATGATTACTACTGCTTTTTGGATGGCTATTCAGGCTACAACCAAATTGCAGTAGACCCTCAGGACCAAGAGAAAACAGCATTCACCTGCCCTTCAGGCGTGTTTGCCTACAGGAGAATGCCTTTGGTCTGTGCAATGCACCTGCAACCTTTCAGAGGTGCATGCTCTCTATCTTCTCAGATATGGTAGAGAAATTTCTGGAAGTCTTCATGGATGACTTTTCAGTATATGGAGACTCATTTAGCTCCTGTCTTAACCACTTATCACTTGTCCTGAAAAGATGCAAGAGACTAACCTGGTTTTAAACTGGGAGAAATGTCACTTTATGGTGACTGAAGGAATTGTCCTTGGGCACAAAATTTCAAGCAGGGGAATAGAGGTGGATAAGGCAAAGGTAGAGGTAATTGAAAAATTACCACCACCTGCCAATGTTAAGGCAATCAGAAGCTTTCTGGGGCATGCAGGATTCTACAGAAGGTTATTAAGGATTTTTCGAAAATTGCTAAACTCTGAGTAACCTGTTAGCTGCTGACACACCATTTGTGTTTGATACACAGTGTCTGCAGGCATTTGAGACCCTGAAAGCTAAGTTGGTCACAGCACCAGTTATCTCTGCACCAGACTGGGCATTACCATTTGAATTAATGTGTGATGCCAGTGATCATGCCATTGGTGCAGTGTTGGGACAAAGGCATAACAAACTTCTGCATGTCATTTACTATGCTAGCCGTGTTCTAAATGATGCACAGAAAATTACACAACCACAGAAAAAGAGTTGCTTGCAGTGGTTTATGCCATTGACAAGTTTAGATCCTACTTGGTGGGATCAAAGGTGATTGTGTACACTGACCATGCTGCTCTTAAATACTTACTCACAAAGCAGGATTCAAAACCCAGGCTTATCAGATGGGTATTGCTTCTGCAAGAGTTTGATATAGAAATAAGAGACAAAAAAGGGACAGAAAATCAAGTGGCTGATCATCTGTCCAGGATAGAGCCAGTAGCTGGGGCGTCCCTCCCTTCTACTGAAATCTCTGAGACTTTCCCAGATGAGCAACTCTTTGCTATCCAGGAAGCTCCATGGTTTGCAGACATTGCAAACTATAAAGCTGTGAGGTTCATACCCAAAGAGTACAGTCATGTGCAGAGAAAGAAACTAATTTCAGATGCCAAGTACTACCTTTGGGATGAGCCATATCTCTTTAAGAGATGTGCTGACGGAGTGATCCGCAGGTGTATACCCAGAGAGGAAGCACGAAAGATCCTATGGCACTGCCATGGATCACAGTATGGAGGACATTTTGGAAGTGAGCGAACAGCCACTAAAGTTCTCCAGTGCGGCTTCTACTGGCCTACTCTCTATAAAGATTCCCGAGAGTTTGTGCGTAACTGTGACAGTTGCCAAAGAGCTGGTAACCTGCCTCACGGATATGCCATGCCTCAACAAGGGATATTAGAGATAGAGCTGTTTGATGTATGGGGAATTGACTTCATGGGGCCATTCCCACCATCATACTCAAACACTTACATTCTGGTGGCAGTGGACTATGTATCCAAGTGGGTAGAAGCAATTGCTACACCCACTAATGATACCAAGACTGTGCTGAAATTCCTCCAGAAAAACATTTTCAGCAGGTTTGGCGTCCCCAGAGTGCTAATCAGTGATGGAGGCACTCATTTCATCAATAAACAGCTATACTCTGCTATGGTTAGATATGGAATCAGCCATAAAGTGGCAACTCCGTATCATCCACAGACAAATGGGCAAGCTGAAGTCTCTAACAGAGAGCTAAAAAGAATCCTGGAACGGACTGTGATGTCCCGAAGAAAGGATTGGGCAAGGAGCTTGGATGATGCTCTGTGGGCATACAGAACAGCATTCAAGACCCCTATAGGCACCTCTCCATACCAATTGGTGTATGGGAAGGCCTGCCATTTGCCTGTGGAACTGGAACATAAAGCCTACTGGGCAACCAGATTCCTAAACATGGATGCACAGTTAGCTGGTGAGAAAAGACTGCTCCAGCTAAATGAGCTAGAGGAGTTCAGACTCAATGCCTTTGAAAATGCTAAAATCTATAAGGAAAAGGCAAAGAAATGGCATGACAAGAGATTGTCAAACAGAGTCTTTGAGCCAGGACAAAAAGTTCTGCTCTTCAACTCTAGGCTCAGACTGTTTCCAGGAAAACTCAAATCCCGTTGGAGGGGTCCATATGTGATTACAAAAGTGTCACCATATGGATATGTTGAGCTTCAGGATATTGATTCTGACAGTAAGTTCATTGTTAATGGACAGAGGATCAAGCACTATCTTGAAGGAAATTTTGAGCAGGAATGCTCAACACTGAGACTTGAGTGATTCTCAGTGAAAGTCCAGCTAAAGACAGTAAAGAAGCGCTTGCTGGGAGGCAACCCAGTCATAAGAAAGGTGTATGAATTGTTCTTACAGAGGCAAGTATCAAAAATGAAGGAATTCACAGAGTTACAGAAGGATTCAGCTCAAAAAGCAGAGAAAATGAGCTTACTGGCGAAAAAACGCCAGTAAGGGGCATTTTGGGCGTTAAACGCCAGAATGGGCACCATTCTGGGCGTTTAACGCCAGGAATGGTACCTTTCTGGGCGTTAAACGCCAGAATGGGCACCATTCTGGGCGTTTAACGCCAGGTGTGCAGCATCACTGGGCGTTCAGAAAAACGCCCAGTGAGGAAGGTTTTCTGGCGTTTAACGCCAGCCAGGGTACCTGGCTGGGCGTTAAACGCCCAAAGAGGGTAACAATTGGGCGTTAAACGCCAGAATGGGTGCCATTCTGGGCGTTTAACGCCAGCTTGGTGGGAGGACCAATTTTTCGTTTTCAACTCAATTTTTTTAAACTTTCCTTTTCTTACCCAATCTTTTCTACATAAATGCACTTCAACCTTTCATCATTCACTTTCAAATCTCCACAAATCAAAACCATTCTTCAAATCTATTTCAAAATAATCTCAAATTTTCTTCAAAAACTCACCCTTTTCTCAAACTTTTTCAAAATCTTTTCAAATTTCCTTTCAAATCTCTTTTTTTTCGAAAATCTCTTCCCCCACTCTATAAAGGAACGTCCCTCACCCCTCCTTCCTCACACCATTCGAATTTTCTCTCTCTCTCTCTCTCTTCTCTTCTTTCTTTTCTTTTTGCTTGAGGACAAGCAAAACCTCTAAGTTTGGTGTGTTTTTCCGTGATCACTAAGCCAAGATCATGGCTCCTAAGGGAAAACAAACCAACTCAAGAGGAAAGAAAGAGACTAATCCAAAGAATATTTGGAATGAAGAGAAGTTCTTAACCAAAGAACATGAAGACCATTATCACAAAATAATGGGTCTGAGATCAGTGATCCCGGAAGTTAAATTTGATCTGAAAGAAGATGAATATCCGGAGATCCAAGAGCAAATTCGAAACAGGGGTTGGGAAGTTCTGACCAATCCTGAGACAAAGGTTGGAAGGAACATGGTTCAGGAATTCTACTCAAATCTGTGGCTGACAGATAAGCAAAGAATGACTGGAACCGCTTACCATACCCACAAAACCATGGTCAGAGGGAAAGTTATGTACTTCCATCTGGACCAAATAAGAGAAATCTTCAAACTACCTCAACTACAAGATGATCCTGACTCCTTCAAAAGGAGGATGGTGAGAGTAGATAAAGGGTTGGATCAAATCCTAGAGGACATATGCCTCCCTGGGACTAAGTGGATAACCAATTCAAAGGGTGTCCCAAACCAACTCAAGAGGGGAGACCTCAAGCCAATTGCAAGAGGTTGGCTAGATTTTATTGGGCGTTCCATATTGCCCACTAGCAACCGTTCTGAGGTCACCATCAAAAGAGCAGTGATGATTCATTGCATCATGCTTGGAAAAGAAGTGGAGGTTCATCATGTGATTGCTTGTGAGATCTACACAATAGCAAATAAAAACTCCACTGAAGCCAAACTAGCTTACCCAAGCTTGATTTCCAAGCTCTGTAAAGAGGCTGGGGTGAAGATGGGGGTAGATGAGTTCATACCCATTGAACACCCAATCACCAAGAAGTCAATGGAAGGACAAGTGCAAGACAACTCCATCAAGAGGAGGCGCAGGAATTCCTCCCTGAATTCCCAAGAATTGACTACTGGTCCAGCCTAGAAGCATCTATTAATAAGCTGCAAGAGACTATGGAGCAACTGAAGGAAGAACAGCAGAATCAGAACTGCATGCTCTGCAAATTGCTGAAGGAACAAGAGAAGCAGGGGCGTGAGATTCAAGAGATGAAACGCCAAAAGCTCTCCTCTCAAGTTGAGGGAGCATCCACTTCTCAAAATCAAGGTTGTTGAGTCCTAACTCTGTGAACACCTCTATCATTAGGAGCCTATTTTTGCGTTTTTCTTGTTTTGTTTTCCATTCCTATTTTTTTATTTTTTATATCTATATTTGAGTCTTGATCTTAGTTAATAATTAATAAAATTTGAGTTTATGCCTTAAAGTTATGAATGTCCTATGAATCCATCACCTCTCTTAAAAGAAAAATGCTTTAATCACAAAAGAACAAGAAGTACAGGATTTCAAAATTTATCTCTGAAGCTAGTTGAATTAGTTTGATGTGGTGACAATACTTTTTGTTTTCTGAATGAATGCTTGAACAGTGCATATGTCTTTTGAATTTGTTGTTTTAAGAATGTTAAATTTGTTGGCTCTTGAAAGAATGAGGAGAAAGAGAACTGTTATTGAGGATCTGAAAAATCATCAATTTGATTCTTGAAGCAAGAAAAAGCAGTGAAAAAAAAAAAAAAAAAAATTTTCGAAAAAAAAAAAAAAAAAAAAGAGAGAAAGAACAAAAAAAGAAAAGGAATAAAGTGGTGATCCAAGGCAATAAGAGTGTGCTTAAGAACCCTGGACACCTCTAATTGGGGACTTTAGCAAAGCTGAGTCACAACCCAAAAAGGTTCACCTAATTATGTGTCTGTGGCATGTATGTATCCGGTGGTAATACTGGAAGACAGAGTGCTTTGGGCCACAGCCAAGACTCATACACTGGCTATGTTCAAGAATCAATATACTTAACTAGGAGAATCAATAACATTATCTGAGTTCTGAGTTCTTATAGATGCTAATCATTCTGAACTTCAAAGGATAGAGTGAGGTGCCAAAACTGTTCGGAGACAAAAAGCTACTAGTCCCGCTCATCTAATTGGAGCTATGTTTCTTTGATATTTTGGAGTCTATAGTATATTCTCTTCTTTTTATCCTATTTTGATTTTCAGTTGCTTGGGGACAAGCAACAATTTAAGTTTGGTGTTGTGATGAGCGGATAATTTGTATACTTTTTGGCATTGTTTTTAGTATGTTTTTAGTATCTTTTAGTTAGTTTTTAGTATATTTTTATTAATTTTTAATTAAAATTCACTTTTCTGGACTTTACTATGAGTTTGTGTGTTTTTCTGTGATTTCAGGTATTTTCTGACTGAAATTGGAGGTTTTGAGCAAAAATCTGATCCAGAGACTGAAAAGGACTGCAGATGCTGTTGGATTCTGACCTCCCTGCACTCGAAGTGGATTTTCTGGAGCTACAGAAGCCCAATTGGCGCGCTCTCAACGGCATTGGAAAGTAGACATCCAGGGCTTTCCAGCAATATATAATAGTCCATACTTTGTCCAAGATTTGATGGCCCAAACCCGCGTAGCAATCCGGCCTCAGAAATTCCAGCGTTAAACGCCGGAACTGGATTAAAAGTTGGAGTTAAACGCCCAAACTGGCACCAAAGCTGGCGTTTAACTCCAGAAAAGGTCTCTACACGAATTTCCTTGATTGCTCAGCCCAAGCACACACCAAGTGGGCCAGGAAGAGGATTTTTCTGTCATTTACTCATTTCTGTAAACCTTAGGAGACTAGTTTACTACATATAGGACCTTTTTACATTGTAATCAGTACGGAATGCTACTCTAAGACATTGTACACGTTTCTTCCACAGTATGAGTCTCTAAACCCCATGGTTGGGGGTGAGGAGCTCTGCTGTGTCTTGATGGATTAATGCAATTACTACTGTTTCTTATTCAATCATGCTTGCTTCCATTCTAAGATAACACTTGTTCTTAATCCGGATGAATGTGATGATCCGTGACAATCATCATCATTCTCAACCATGAACACGTGCCTGACAAGCACCTCTGTTCTATCTTAGATTGAGTAGTTATCTCTTGGATTCTTCTGAGTCTTCGTGTATAGGCAGGACCTGATGGCAGCATTCAAGAGAATCCGGAAGGTCTAAACCTTGTCTGTGGTATTCTGAGTAGGATTCAATGATTGAATGACTGTGACATGCTTCAAACCTGTAATCTACTGGGCGTTAGTGACAGACGCAAAAGAGTGATTCTATTCCGGTAGAGGAGGGAACCAAACCGGTGATTGGCGGCACTGTGACAGAGTGCTCTGCATTAGCTTTCACTGCGCGGATGGGAGGTAGCTGCTGACAACAGTGAGACCCTACACGAGCTTGCCATGGAAGGAGACATGCGTGTTTGATGAAGAAGACAGTAGGAAAGCAGAGATTCGGAAGATGGAGCATCTCCAAACCTCAACCCATTCTCCATTACTGCAGTACAAGTAACTATTACATGTTCTTTTGCTTCTTACAATCAATCCTGATACTTTCTAATCTCCTGACTAAGATTTACAAGATAACCATAGCTTGCTTCAAGCCGACAATCTCCGTGGGATCGACCCTTGCTCACGCAAGGTATTACTTGGACGACCCAGTGCACTTGCTGGTTAGTTGTGCGGGATTGCAAAAGTGTTATTGCAATTTCGTGCACCAGGCATGTTGCCAACGTGCTAGCAAGGAGGCGTGCTTGGTGACAACGCCAGCCTCATGTCTCTGCTTTGGGAGGCTAGGCACGTTGCCAACTTGGGAGGATAGGTGCGTTTTTGGCAACAACTTGGCAGCTTGACCTTACCTTCTTTGAGGAAGCATAACTTGAGCTAGGAAAGTCCAATTGAGGTGATTCCAGTGGCATTGGAAAATAGACATCAAGAGCTTTCCAACGATGTATAATAGTCCATATTGAAGCAGAAGGTTGACACTCAAATTCTGGGCTACATTTAGCATGAAAGTAGAGCCAAAAAGAGGAAAAGCAAGTTGTTAGCAACAACTTGGGCTAGCAACGCCCAAGTCTGAAAGTTCACTCCCAGGAAAACACCATGCACGTTGCCAACGTGCATTAAGCCTAGAGTTATTGCCAATAACGCCCCTCAATGGGCCAGAATTGTTGCCAACTTGCTCTGCTTCCTCTATTCCTCACAAAGGCCAGCAACTTCTTCAATTGAACCAGAAATTCAACAAAGAGAAAGCCCACATTGCCAGCCCAATTGAAGATCTTTGAAGGAGTTTTAGGACTAATATAAATAGAGATTGAGTTTGTACTTGAAGAGGACTTTTTTTGACACTTAGAATTTTTACTTTTAGCACTTTTACTTTGAGAACTCTTTTAGCACTTCCGGGAGGATACCCGGAGAGCTAATTTGGTTTTTCTTGGAACTTTTCTTCTTCAGTTTTAAGCTTTAAGCATTTCCTTATTCTTCTTCTTCTTTTCTTCATACTTAGTTTAGTTTTTGTTGATGGCAATTGTTGTTAAAATTGGAGCTATGACTCACTAAACCCCACTTTCATTAGGGGGAAGAGCTCTGCTTGTTGAATGCATTGATGAACTCCTCTTTTTCTCCTCAATTCTAGTGGTTAATCCAAAGAGGAAACTCTTGTTCTTCAAAGATTCAACCACCATCGAGAGAGGGGTTAATCTATGTGAATTGTGTGGTGAATTTGAGGAATGAGCCACATAATTCAGTTTAGAGTTCATCCTTTCATGATTTCCTTAATCAATACACCTTGGTTGGTATGTGAGATGTAACTTTCCTTGGTTGAGATTATGGGAATTGTGTGGCTGGATTAGAATTGAACTTCATCTCTTCTCATGAACAACTAGATCACGAGAGTGGCAATTGGTTATGTTGAGAGAAATTGAATCACCAAGAGATTGGGATTCAATTAACCACTTGCCATGGATCTATACCCATGATTGAGAAGGATTTGACTAACATCAATTCATGAAAACCTGCATCTCTGATCCCTAATGATCCTCTCTATCATTACTTCTTATTTCTTTTGCTTCTAGTTGTTTGATTACCCATAACCCAATTCCCTTTTACATTCTGTCAATTTATTATTCTTGTCATCTACATTTTGTTCCTTTAATTCTTGCAATTTACTCTTATGTTCTTTAAATTTCTACACCCTTTAATTCCTTGCCATTTATCTTTGATGTCATTTAAGTTTCTTGCAATTTAAGTTTCAGTTATTTACTTTCATTTTATTTCTATATTCCTGTTCTTAAACTCCTTGCCATTTAAATTCCTGCAATTGTGTTCAAAAGTCATATTGCTCATAAAATCAAAATTATGTTCGCTTGACTAAATTTACCATTTAACTAAAGTTGCTTAATCTACCAATCCTCGTGGGATCGACCTCACTCCTAGTAAGTCTTATTACTTGATACGATCCGGTATACTTGCCGGTTGTACGTGAAATCTAAATTTTCACGTATCATCTGCCAACGAGAGGGACCTTTTAGTCAATCCATATCAAAGAAACATCCCACATCTCTGAATGAAGTACAAGAACGAGCAGAAAAATACATCAACAGGGAGGAAAACTCTCGACTAGGAGAAACCCCAAAATCTGGATTCTCCAACTCCTTCCGAGATAAAGACAAAGATTCGAAGAAAAAAGATGATCCGCAGGGAGAGAAGATTTAAAAAAGACCATAATTACACCCCTCTTCAGGTGTCTCGTGTGGAAGTTTACAGAGAAGTATGCCACATGGACAAGATTCCACCACCCGTCTACTTAAAAGCAAAAAGGAGGAGGAAATCGAACGGAATATTGTGAATACCATCGAATCTATGGACATCCCACCAATGAGTGTTTCGACTTGAAGAATGTCATAGAGAAATTGGTAAGGGAGGGGAGACTAGATTGGTACCTAGCCAGTAAGACATATGAGCCCAAAAAGAGAAGAAGAGACGAAGAGGTTGGCACTCAGAACGACCACCTTGTACCCTGGAGAGACATGTTCACATGATACATGGGGGATTCGCGGGAGGAGGAATCTCCAAATCATCCCGCAAAAGATACCTCAAAGAAGTATACCACGTCGGAGGAGGAGAAGAGGCACCCGACCTCCCTACTATCACCTTTACTAAAGAGGACGCAGCTGGCGTCATCACGGGACATGACGATCCTATGGTCATCACTATCATGTTGGCCAATGCTAATCTACACCAAACACTGGTGGACCAAGGAAGCTCGGCCAACATTTTATTAAAGACAGCCTTCGACAAACTCGGCTTAGAAGAAAAAGAGCTCATAGCATATCCGGACAGCTTTTTTGGACTTGGAGACACCCCAATCCAACCACTTGGTTATATCTCGCTACACACAACCTTTGGAAAAGGGAACCGGTCTAGGACCCTCAACATAAACTACATCGTGGTCGACATGAACTCAGCCTACAATGCCTTAATAGGTCAGACAACTCTAAACCAGCTCGAAGCAGTAGTCTCAACTCCATACCTATGCATAAAGTTCCCAACTGCAGAAGGAATCGCTACGATAAAAGGAGACCAGAAGATGGCCCGCCGCTGTTACAATGAAAGTCTAAACCTTAGAGGCAAAGGAGAAGAAATCCACACCATCAAACTCGGAAGAGTTCGAGGCCGAAAAGAATTTCGTCCAAAACCGGAAGGCGAGATAGAAAAAGTCCATATTGGAGATGTCCCGGACAAAACAACCATCGTTGGCGCAATCCTTAAAGAAGACATAAAAAAGTCCCTCATACAGTTCTTAAAGGATAACGTCAATCTCTTTGCATGGAAAGCCGCAGACATGTCAGACATAGACCCCAAACTAATGTGCTACAAACTGGCAGTATATCCAGGGTCTCAGCCAGTATAGCAAAGGCATAGAAAGCTCAGACCAGAAAGATCCCAAGCTATCGAAGAACAGGTACAAGCCCTGCTGGAGGCAGGATTCATCAGAGAGGTCAAATATCCATTATGGCTAGCCAACGTAGTCTTAGTGAAAAAATCAAATGGGAAGTGGCGGATGTGCACCGATGGTGCACGAAATTGTGATACACAATAGCGCCAACAACTTGGTACGCAAAATTGTAATCTCAACTCTTTTTCACAACTTCGCACAACTAACCAGCAAGTTGGTGCACGAAATTGTGATCATCAATGGCGCCATCAACATGGTACGCTCATTGCAATCTCAACTCTCTATCACAAATTCGCACAACTAACCAGCAAGTGCACTGGGTCGTCCAAGTAATAAACCTTGCGCGAGTAAGGGTCGATCCCACGGAGATTGTTGGTATGAAGCAAGCTATGGTCACCTTGTAAATCTTAGTCAGGCAGACTCAAATGGGTATGGGTGATGAATGAAACATAAAGATAAAGATAGAGATAATTATGTATATCATTGGTGAGAGCTTCAGATAAGCGTATGAAGATGCTTTGTCCCTTCCGTCTCTCTGCTTTCCTACTGTCTTCATCCAATCCTTCTTACTCCTTTCCATGGCAAGCTTATGCAAGGGTTTCACCGTTGTCAGTGGCTACCTCCCATCCTCTCAGTGGAAATGTTCAACGCACCCTGTCACGGCACGGCTATCCATCTGTCGGTTCTCAATCAGGCCGGAATAGAATCCAGTGATTCTTTTGCGTCTATCACTAACGCCCCGCCCTCAGGAGTTTGAAGCACGTCACAGTCGTTCAATCATTGAATCCTACTCAGAATACCACAGACAAGGTTAGACCTTCCGGATTCTCTTGAATGCCGCCATCAGTTCTAGCCTATACCACGAAGACTCTGATCTCACGGAATGGCTGGCTCGTTTGTCAGGCGAGCGCTCGATTGTCAGGCGATCAACCATGCATCGTGTATCAGGAATCCAAGAGATATTCACCCAGTCTAAGGTAGAACGGAGGTGGTTGTCAGCCACACATTCATAGGTGAGAATGATTATGAGTGTCACGGATCATCACATTCATCAAGTTGAAGAACAAGTGATATCTTGGAACAAGAACAAGCAGAATTGAATAGAAGAACAATAGTAATTGCATTAATACTCGAGGTACAGCAGAGCTCCACACCTTAATCTATGGTGTGTAGAAACTCCACCGTTGAAAATACATAAGAACAAGGTCTAGGCATGGCCGTGAGGCCAGCCTCCCAAAGTGATCAAAAGATCTAAAGATCAAACGATTCCAAAGATCAGAAGATGAAAATACAAATAGCAAAAGGTCCTATATATAGGGAACTAGTAGCTTAAGAATTACAAAGATGAGTAAATGACATAAAAATCCACTTCCGGGCCCACTTGGTGTGTGCTTGGGCTGAGCAATGAAGCATTTTCGTGTAGAGACTCTTCTTGGAGTTAAACGCCAGCTTTTGTGCCAGTTTGGGCGTTTAACTCCCACTTTGGTGCCAGTTCCGGCGTTTAACACTGGGAAACCTGAAGGTGACTTTGAACGCCGGTTTGGGCCATCAAATCTTGGGCAAAGTATGGACTATCATATATTCTGGAAAGCCCAGGATGTCTACTTTCCAACGCCATTGAGAGCGCACCAATTGGGCTTCTGTAGCTCCAGAAAATCCACTTCGAGTGCAGGGAGGTCAGAATCCAACAGCATCTGCAGTGCTTTTCAGTCTCTGAATCAGATTTTTGCTCAGGTCCCTCGATTTCAGCCAAAAAATACTGAAATCACAGAAAAACACACAAACTCATAGTAAAGTCCAGAAAAGTGAATTTTAATTAAAAACTAATAAAAATATACAAAAAACTAACCAAATCATACTAAAAACATACTAAAAACAATGCCAAAAAGCGTACAAATTATCCGCTCATCACAACACCAAACTTAAATTGTTGCTTGTCCCCAAGCAACTGAAATTCAAATAAGATAAAAAGAAGAGAATATGCAATGAATTCCAAAAACATCTATGAAGATCAGTATTAATTAGATGAGCGGGGCTTTTAGCTTTTTGCCTCTGAACAGTTTTGGCATCTCACTCTATCCTTTGAAATTCAGAATGATTGGCTTCTTCAGGAACTCAGAATCCAGATGGTGTTATTGATTCTCCTAGTTAAGTATGATGATTCTTGAACACAGCTACTTAATGAGTGTTGGCCGTGGCCCAAAGCACTCTGTCTTCCAGTATTACCACCGGATACATACATGCCACAGACACAGAATTGGGTGAACCTTTTCAGATTGTGACTCAGCTTTGCTAAAGTCCCCAATTAGAGGTGTCCAGGGTTCTTAAGCACACTCTTTTTGCCTTGGATCACAACTTTATTTCTTTCTTTTTCTTTCTCTCTCTTTTTTTTCGTTTTCTTTTCTCCTTTTTTTTTCGTTTTTCTCTTTTTTTTTTCTTTTTTTTTTGTATTCACTGCTTTTTCTTGCTTCAAGAATCATTTTTATGATTTTTTAGATCCTCAGTAACATGTCTCCTTTTTCATCATTCTTTCAAGAGCCAACATTCATGAACCACAAATTCAAAAGACATATGCACTGTTTAAGCATTCATTCAGAAACAAAAGTATTGCCACCACATCAAAATAATTAATCTGTTATAAAATTTGAAATTCATGCAATTCTTTTCTTTTTTTCAATTAAGAACAATTTTGTATTCAAGAAAGGTGATGGATTCATAACTTTAAGGCATAGTCACTAAGACACTAATGATCACAAGACACAAACATAGATAAACATAAGCATGATTTTCGAAAAACAGAAAAATAAAGAACAAGGAGATTAAAGAACGGGTCCACCTTAGTGATGGCGGCTTGTTCTTCCTCTTGAAGATCTTATGGAGTGCTTGAGCTCCTCAATGTCTCTTCCTTGTCTTTGTTGCTCCTCTCTCATGATTCTTTGATCTTCTCTAATTTCATGAAGGAGAATGGAGTGTTCTTGGTGCTCCACCCTTAGTTGTCCCATGTTGGAACTCAATTCTCCTAGGGAGGTGTTGATTTGCTCCCAATAGTTTTGTGGAGGAAAGTGCATCCCTTGAGGCATCTCAGGGATTTCATGATGAGTGGGGTCTCTTGTTTGCTCCATCGTTTTCTTAGTGATGAGCTTGAGGTCATGCCTTCTCAGTTGAACCGGCTTCCCTCTTGAGTTTCTCTTCCATTGAGCACCCTCTTCACAAATGTTTATGAGGACTTGGTCCAACCTTTGATCAAAGTTGACCCTTCTTCATGGCCACAACTTCATAGAAGTGGTCTTGATGCACCCTTGAGATGAATCTCTCCATCTCCCATGACTCGTAGGTGAAAGCTTTTGTCTTCCCTTTCCTCTTTCTAGAGGTTTCTCCGGCCTTGGATGCCATAAATGGTTATGAAAAAACAAAAAGCAATGCTTTTACCACACCAAACTTAAAAGGTTTGCTTGTCCTCGAGCAAAATAAGAAAGAATAGAGGAGAAAAAGAAGAAAATGGAGGAGATGGAGGAGGTTGTGTGGTCCGGCCAAAAAGGGGGAAGAAGTAGTGTTTAGGGTGTGTGAAAATGAAGGAGTGAAGATGGGTTTATATAGGGGTGAAGGGAGGGGTAGGGTTCGGCCAATATGGGTGGGTTTGGGAGGCAAAGTGGTTTGAATTTGAATGGTGAGGTGGGTGGGGTTTTATGAAGGATGGATGTGAGTGGTGAAGAGAAAGATGGGATTTGATAGGTGAAGGGTTTTGGGGAAGAGGTATTGAGGTGATTGGTGAATGAGTGAAGAAGAAAGAGGGTGGTGGGGTTGGTGGGGATCCTGTGGGGTCCACAGATCCTGAGGTGTCAAGGAAAAGTCATCCCTGCACTAAATGGCATGCAAAAATGCGTTTTGAGCCAATTCTGGCGTTAAACGCCGGGCTGGTGCCCATTTCTGGCGTTTAACGTCAGGTTCTTGCCCTTTCCTGGCGTTTAACGCCAGTCTGGTGCCCCTTTCTGGCGTTAAACGCCCAGAATGGTGCCAGACTGGGCGTTAAACGCCCATCTGCTAGCCTTACTGGCGTTTAAACGCCAGTAGGTTCTTCCTCCAGGGTGTGCTGTTTTTCTTCCTGTTTTTCATTCTGTTCTTGCTTTTTCAATTGATTTTGTGACTTCTCATGATCATCAACCTACAGAAAACATAAGATAACAAAGGAAAATAGGTAAAATATAATATTGGGTTGCCTCCCAACAAGCGCTTCTTTAATGTCAGTAGCTTGACAGAGGGCTCTCATGGAGCCTCACTAATGCTCAGAGCAATGTTGGATCCTCCCAACACCAAACTTAGAGTTTGAATGTGGGGGTTCAACACCAAACTTAGAGTTTGGTTGTGGCCTCCCAATACCAAACTTAGAGTTTGACTGTGGGGGCTCTGTTTGACTCTGTTTTGAGAGAAGCTTTTCATGCTTCCTCTCCATGGTGACAGAGGGATATCCTTGAGCCTTAAACATAAAGGATTCTTCATTTACTTGAATGATCAATTCTCCTCTGTCCACATCAATCACAGCCTTTGCTGTGGCTAGGAAGGGTCTGCCAAGGATGATGGATTCATCCATGCACTTCCCAGTCTCTAAGACTATGAAATCAGCAGGGATGTAATGGTCTTCAATCTTCACCAAAACATCCTCTACAAGTCCATAGGCTTGTTTTCTTGAATTGTCTGCCATCTCTAGTGAGATTCTTGCAGCTTGTACCTCAAAGATCCCTAGCTTCTCCATTACAGAGAGAGGCATGAGGTTTACACTTGACCCTAAGTCACACAGAGCCTTCTTGAAGGTCATGGTGCCTATGGTACAAGGTATGGAGAACTTTCCAGGGTCCTGCCTCTTTTGAGGTAATTTCTGCCTAGACAAGTCATCCAATTCTTTGGTGAGCAAAGGGGGTTCATCCTCCCAAGTCTCATTTCCAAATAACTTGTCGTTTAGCTTCATGATTGCTCCAAGGTATTTAGCAACTTGCTCTTCAGTGACATACTCATCCTCTTCAGAGGAGGAATACTCATTAGAGCTCATGAAAGGCAGAAGCAAGTCCAATGGAATCTTTATGGTCTCATTTTGAGCCTCAGATTCCCATGGTTCCTCATTGGGGAACTCAGTGGAGGCCAGTGGACGTCCATTGAGGTCTTCCTCAGTGGCGTTCACTGCCTCTCCTTCCTCTCCAAATTCGGCCATGTTGATGGCCTTGCACTCTCCTTTTAGATTTTCTTCTGTATTGCTTGGGAGAGTACTAGGAGGGAGTTCAGTAACTTTCTTGCTCAGCTGTCCCACTTGTGCCTCCAAATTCCTAATGGAGGACCTTGTTTCAGTCATGAAACTTTGAGTGGTTTTGATTAGATCAGAGACCATGGTTGCTAAGTCAGAGTGGTTCTGCTTAGAATTCTCTGTCTGTTGCTGAGAAGATGATGGAAAAGGCTTGCCATTGCTAAACCTGTTTCTTCCACCATTACTGTTGTTGAAACCTTGTTGAGGTCTCTGTTGATCCTTCCATGAGAGATTTGGATGATTTCTCCATGAAGAATTATAGGTGTTTCCATAGGGTTCTCCCATGTAATTCACCTCTTCCATTGAAGGGTTCTCAGGATCATAAGCTTCTTCTTCAGATGAAGCATCCTTAGTACTACTTGGTGCATTTTGCATTCCAGACAGACTTTGAGAAATCAAATTGACTTGTTGAGTTAATATCTTGTTCTGAGCCAGAATGGCATTCAGAGTATCAATCTCAAGAACTCCTTTCTTCTGATTTGTTCCATTGTTCACAGGATTCCTTTCAGAAGTGTACATGAATTGGTTATTTGCAACCATTTCAATTTGTTCTTGAGCTTCTGTAGGCGTCTTCTTCAGATGAAGATATCCTCCAGCAGAGCTATCCAAAGACATCTTGGATAGTTCAGAGAGACCATCATAGAAAATACCTATGATGCTCCATTCAGAAAGCATGTCAGAAGGACATTTTCTGATCAATTGTTTGTATCTTTCCCAAGCTTCATAGAGGGATTCTCCATCCTTCTGTCTGAAGGTTTGGACTTCCACTCTAAGCTTACTCAATTTTTGAGGTGGAAAGAACTTTGCCAAGAAGGCATTGACTAGCTTTTCCCATGAGTCCAGGCTTTCTTTAGGTTGTGAGTCCAACCATGTCCTAGCTCTGTCTCTTACAGCAAAAGGGAATAGCATAAGTCTGTAGACCTCAGGGTCAACCCCATTAGTCTTGACAGTGTCACAGATTTGCAAGAATTCAGCTAAGAACTGATGAGGATCTTCCAATGGAAGTCCATGGAACTTGCAATTCTGTTGCATTAGAGAAACTAATTGAGGCTTAAGCTCAAAGTTGTTTGCTCCAATGGCAGGGATAGAGATGCTTCTCCCATAGAAGTCGGGAGTAGGTGCAGTAAAGTCACCCAGCACCTTCCTTGCATTGTTTGCGTTGTTGTTGTTTTCGGCTGCCATGTCTTCTTCTTTGAAGATTTCTGTTAGGTCCTCTACAGAGAGTTGTGCCTTAGCTTCTCTTAGCTTTCGCTTCAAGGTCCTTTCAGGTTCAGGGTCAGCTTCAACAAGAATGCTTTTGTTCTTGTTCCTGCTCATATGAAAGAGAAGAGAACAAGAAAATGTGGAATCCTCTATGTCACAGTATAGAGATTCCTTGAGGTGTCAGAGAAGGAAAAAAATAGAAGGAAGAAGTAGAGAATTCGAACTTAGTGAGATAGAGTTCGAATTGTGCATTGAGGAGGAGTGGTACTCCATAAATAGAAGGATGTGAGAAGAGAAGAAGAAATTTTCGAAAATTAAGTGAAAGGTTTTAAAAACATTTTGAAAAACTTTAATTGATTTTCGAAAACCAAGAGTGGGAAAGAAATCAAGTAATTTTTGAAAAAGATTTTGAAATCAGAATTTAAAAAGATATGATTGAAAACTATTTTGAAAAAGATGCGATAAAAAAAAATATGATTGAAAAGTTATGGTTTAAAAGATATGATTGAAAAGATATGATTTGAAAAACAATTTAAAAAGATTTGATTTTAAAAATTAATGACTTGCCTAACAAGAAAAGATATGATTCAAACATTAAACCTTCCTCAACAGAAAAGGCAACATACTTGAAATGTTGAATCAAATCATTAATTGTTAGCAAGTATCTTTGAAAAAGGAAAGAAATTGATTTTGAAAAAGATTTGATTGAAAAGATATGATTTGAAAAAGATTTGATTTTGAAAAACCTTGAAAACTTGAAAAAAAATTGATTTGAAAACAAAATCTTCCCTCTTGTGCCATGCTGGCGTTAAACGCCCAGAATGGTGCACATTCTGGCGTTTAACGCCCAATGCACTACCTTTTTGGGCGTTAAACGCCCAACCAGGCACCCTGGCTGGTGTTTAAACGCCAGTCTGCCTTCTTCACTGGGCGTTTTGAACGTCCAGCTTTTTCTGTATAATTCCTCTGCAGTATGTTCTGAATCTTCAATTCTCTGTATTATTGACTTGAAAAGACACAAATTAAAAATTTTTTTGGATTTTTAATAATCAAAATGCAACTAAAATCAAATAACAATTCATGCAAGACACCAAACTTAGCAGTTTGTATACCATTGACACTAACAAAATGAGAATGTATATAACAGAACACTCAAGTCAGGAGAATTCAAAGATCAAAACAAGGAAATCATCAAGAACAACTTGAAGATTAATGAAGACACATGCATGAATTCGAAAAAAATGCAAGAAGAACAGAAACATGCAATTGACACTAAACTTAAAATGAGACACTAGACTCAACAAGAAACATAGAATATTTTTGGTTTTTATGATTTTGTAATTTTTTTTTTGTTTTTTCGAAAATTAAGTGGAAAAGAAAATAAAGGTATCAAAATTCTTTATGAGAATTTCCAGGAATCATGCAATGTTAGTCTAAAGCTTTAGTCTAAAGGGATTAGACATGGCTAGCCAAGCTTCAGCAGGACATTGCAGTCAAGAGCTAAATTGATGAGAATCAATCAGCTTTGGTGATGATAAGAACATCACCTTAAAACACTAGAATTCATTCTTAAGAACTCTGAAGATAAATACCTAATCTAAGCAACAAGATGAACCGTTAGTTGTCCATACACGAAACAATCCCCGGCAACGGCGCCAAAAACTTGGTGCACGAAATTGTGATCATCAATGGCGCCATCAACATGGTACGCTCATTGCAATCTCAACTCTCTATCACAACTCCGCACAACTAACCAGCAAGTGCACTGGGTCGTCCAAGTAATAAACCTTACGCGAGTAAGGGTCGATCCCACGAAGATTGTTGGTATGAAGCAAGCTATGGTCACCTTGTAAATCTTAGTCAGGCAGACTCAAATGGGTATGGGTGATGAATGAAACATAAAGATAAAGATAGAGATACTTATGTATATCATTGGTGAGAGCTTCAGATAAGCGTATGAAGATGCTTTGTCCCTTCTGTCTCTCTGCTTTCCTACTGTCTTCATCCAATCCTTCTTACTCCTTTCCATGGCAAGCTTATGCAAGGGTTTCACCGTTGTCAGTGGCTACCTCCCATCCTCTCAGTGGAAATGTTCAACGCACCCTGTCACGGCACGGCTATCCATCTGTCGGTTCTCAATCAGGCCGGAATAGAATCCAGTGATTCTTTTGCGTCTGTCACTAACGCCCCGTCCTCAGGAGTTTGAAGCACGTCACAGTCATTCAATCATTGAATCCTACTCAGAATACCACAGACAAGGTTAGACCTTCCGGATTCTCTTGAATACCGCCATCAGTTCTAGCCTATACCACGAAGACTCTGATCTCACAGAATGGCTGGCTCGTTTGTCAGGCGAGCGCTCGGTTGTCAGGCGATCAACCATGCATTGTGTATCAGGAATCCAAGAGATATTCACCCAATCTAAGGTAGAACGGAGGTGGTTGTCAGCCATACGTTCATAGGTGAGAATGATGATGAGTGTCACGGATCATCACATTCATCAAGTTGAAGAACAAGTGATATCTTGGAACAAGAACAAGCGGAATTGAATAGAAGAACAATAGTAATTGCATTAATACTCGAGGTACAGCAGAGCTCCACACCTTAATCTATGGTGTGTAGAAACTCCACCGTTGAAAATACATAAGAACAAGGTCTAGGCATGGCCGTGAGGCCATCCTCCCAAGGTGATCAAAAGATCTAAAGATCAAACGATTCCAAAGATCAGAAGATGAAAATACAAATAGCAAAAGCTCCTATATATAGGGAACTAGTAGCTTAAGAATTACAAAGATGAGTAAATGACATAAAAATCCACTTCCGGGCCCACTTGGTGTGTGCTTGGGCTGAGCAATGAAGCATTTTCGTGTAGAGACTCTTCTTGGAGTTAAACGCCAGCTTTTGTGCCAGTTTGGGCGTTTAACTCCCACTTTGGTGCTAGTTCCGGCGTTTAACGCTGGGAAACCTGAAGGTGACTTTGAACGCCGATTTGGGCCATCAAATCTTGGGCAAAGTATGGACTATCATATATTGCTGGAAAGCCCAGGATGTCTACTTTCCAACGCCGTTAGAGTGCGCCAATTGGGCTTCTGTAGCTCCAGAAAATCCACTTCGAGTGCAGGGAGGTCAGAATTCAACAGCACCTACAGTCCTTTTCAGTCTCTGAATCAGATTTTTGCTCAGGTCCCTCAATTTCAGCCAGAAAATACCTGAAATCACAGAAAAACACACAAAATCATAGTAAAGTCCAGAAAAGTGAATTTTAATTAAAAACTAATAAAAGTATACTAAAAACTAACCAAATCATACTAAAAACATACTAAAAACAATGCCAAAAAGCGTACAAATTATCCGCTCATCACAAGTGTACTGGGTCATCCAAGTAATAAACCTTACGTGAGTAAGGGTCGATCCCACGGAGATTGTCGGCTTGAAGCAAGCTATGGTCACCATGTAAATCTCAGTCAGGCGGATTCAAATGGGTTATGGAGTTTTGATAGTTAAAATATAAATAAACAGAAAATAAAGATAGAGATACTTATGTAATTCATTGGAGGGAATTTCATATAAGCTTATGGAGATGCTTCATCCCTCTTGAATCTCTGCTTTCCTACTGCTGATGCACGAAAACTTGTCTTTCAACAACTTTCCCTTTAGTAAGTATACCGAATTGTCATCAAGTAAAAACTCACAATAGAGTGAGGTCGAATCCACAGGGATTAACGAATTAAGCAATCAATGGTTAATTGATTATCCTAGTTAGACGAATCATATTGGAGTGATAAGTAACAAGGAAATGTAAATGGCATAAAAGTAAAGAAAGCAATAAATTGCCGAAAAGTAAAATGGCAAGAAAAGTAAATGTAAGAACTAAAAATAAAATGAACATTGGGATCAAGAGATATTGCAATCCTCTAGATCAAGTTCATTCTCATCTCTTCCTCAATCAATGCATTCATTGATCTCCTTGGCAATCTTAAGTGATTGGATCCCAATTCCTTGGCAATCCAATCTTTCTAAGGTTGAACAATTTCCCAATTCCTTGATTTAATTGCTCATGGGAAGAGATGAAGTTTGGTCACTGATTATACCACACACATTCATAGATCAAAGTATTGGTAGGATTAAATGTCACAATATCCATCCAACCCCAACCTAATCCAATGTGAGAGAGCATTTCTAGCATGATTTCCTCATTTCTCTTCCAAGGTTCAGAGGAAATCCAAGTATGAGCAATTTCTCTTCCGAAACAATTATCCAATTGGATGAAGATCGAAATCTCTCTAGTAAAATCAAGAGAAAAGAAAGAAGAAGAAGAATAAGAACTACAATTGATCTATTGAATCACAATAGAGCTCTCTAACCCAATGAAAAGAGTTGGTTGATCATTGCTCTACCCAAAATAGAAAAGAAAGAAAGTGCAGAAAAGTAAAGATGAAGATTAAAACTAAAATTGAAACTTCAAAATTCATAAATGAAAAGTACAAAGAAAAGAAAGAGAAGGAAAAGTGTGTGAGGGACGGGAGTCCGAAGACCACTCTTCAATCCCCAATTCCAGAATTCCAGTCCAGCCTCCAGCCTCTTTTTTCAATGTAGAAACCTTGCCTTTTTATAGGCTCTCCTAAATTACAAACTGAAATTAAAAGCAAATTACAATTAAATAAAAATTCCTATTCTAGATGCTTCTTGTGGCCTTTATTGGTCGACACTTGTGGGCTTGCTTCCTTGAGGTTGGAGGTCCTTGAAAGAGAAGTGAATCAAGTTGAGGTCCAGGTTCTAATGTTAGTGCTACCGTGAAGAACTGAAGATTGATGGTTTAGAAGTTATAATAAATTCTCGTTGCAAGTATAGTTTCTAAACCAAGCAATCAACCTTTCTTACAAACGTTTGGTTGTCACAAGTAACAAACCCAATAAATTTATAAACGAAGTATTCAAACCTCGGGTTGTCTTCTCAAGGAATTACAGGGAGGTGTTCTTATTATTGGTTATGGAAAATAGTGTTTTTGGGTTTGAAAAGGTTTTTGAACAAGAGAAATAAATTGCAGGAATTGATAAATTAATAACTAATAAAACTCTTGACAAGGTATGAAAACTGGAAGTCTTATCCTAGTTATCCTTATCATGGTGATGAGAATTATATTTTTGCTACCACTAAGTCAACCTCTAACTATGAAGGTAAGTTAAGTGGATAAATTAATTTAACACCTAAAGTCCTAGTCAACTCCTTAAGGAAAGACTAGAGTTATAGAAATCTAAATTAATCAGCAAGAATAACAATTATCAATCACGATGAGTTTGATAACTCAAGAGTTACCAATTAATCAACCAGAACCAAGAATATGGAAAGCTAAATTAAAATCATAAATATCTGGAATACCTCAAATTATATTGAATGGAAATGTCAATTCTAACATGGAAAAGTTCATAAGCCAATTGGGCAACATAAATCAAATACAAATAAAAGCTTCAGAGTAAACAAAAATAGAAGAGAAACATAAATTATTGAACCTGGTACGAAGAAACAATACTAATGACTAAAGGAGATCCTAATCCTAAAACCTAAGAGAGAGGAGAGAACCTCTCTCCCTAAAAACTACATCTAAATTATGAAAAGTGAAAATAACTGGAGATCTCCCTCGAATGAATGGATTCTCCCACTTCATAACCTCTAATCTGTGCCTCTTGGACTTGGATCTGGGCCAAAAAGGGCTTCAGAAACCACTGGGAGCATTTTCTGTAATTTCTGGTGCGTGGCGTCTGTCACGTGTCCGCGTGGGTCACGCGGTCGCGTCATCTGGAGTTTTCCTTGTCACGCGTTCGCTTCGATCATGCGTCCGCGTCATCTGTGTTCTGCTTAAGGTGCGCGGCCGCGTCAGTCACGCGTTCGCGTCGCTCCCCTTTCGCACTGGGCATGCGGCCGCGTCGTCCATGTGTTCGCGTCGCTGCCAGTTTCTTCGAAAACTCCCTTTTGTGCTTTCCTTCCATTTTTATATGTTTCCTTTCCATCCTTTAAGTCATTCCTGCCTTATGAAGCCTGAAACACTTAACACACAGATCACGGAATTGAATGCTACGGAGGAAAATAAAAATATACAACTAAAAGGTCTTTCGGAAGCAAGTTTTCAATCATAGAATATTTTTGGGAAGGAATTATAAATACATGCAAATCATATGAATAAGTGGGCGAAGACCTGATAAAACCACACAATTAAACACAATATGAATCACAAAATAGTGGTTTATCAACCTCCCGACACTTAAACATTAGCATGTCCTCATGCTAAGCTCAAGAGAAGCTATAAAGGAGTGAAGAGGAATGATAGAATGTATGAAATGCAACCTATCTATGTGAATGTAACTAGATGCTAAAATGATTCTACCTACTTGGTTAAAAAGTAAATAAATCTTTCAAGAACAAATATGAACTGGATTTCACTAATTCAAATCACAAAATCCAATACAAATAACTTGCAAGAAGAAGATAGCTCATGAAAGCAGGGAACATAGAATTAAGCACTGAACCCTTACTGGTAGTGTATATCATTCTAACTCTCAAGTGTCTAGGGTCAATTCTCTCAATTCTCTACTAATCTTGCTTTCTATAGCTTGCTCTTCATCTAACAATCAACAAAAATTAATGCACAGATACACATATCAAGAGGTCTTTTAAGGGTTGTAATGGGGTTAGGGTCAAGGTGGGATTGTATTTGGTCAAGTGGACTAAAATCTGAATCCTTAATTAACTTAAACTTTCCACCTAACTTAGGACAATCCATGTAATCATAATATAAAATCAATAACTACCCATTAACTGCATTTACTACATATTTATGCATTCCAAGTTTTGAGTACAGTACATGTGCATTGCTATCACCATTTACTTTGGGGCATTTTGTCCCCTTTTTATTTTTCTGCTCTTTTTTTCTTTTCTTAATAATTTTTTTCTTTTTTTTCAATGCATATGATTAAGGTATTGAATGCATAAACATGTTCTTAACATTTTTCGCATTTTCATAGAAAGTCTAACATACTCAATTCCCAAACCAAACGTTTCCAAACCCACTTTCCCCACACTTAATTCATGAGCACTTTCACTAGTCTAAGCTAATCAAGGATTCAAATTAAGGACATTATTGCTTTTCGCTCAGAGTTAATGATGTGCTGAAGTGAAGAACAAAGGGGTAAAATGGCTCAACATTGGTTCGCAAAGGATAATGAGAGGTAAGGCCATATGGGTATGTAAGCTCAGTGAAACAAGGCCTCAATCATATAAGTGCATGCATACATCAAATAATGGAAATATAGAATTAAGCAAGATAAAGATTACAATTTTAGAGAGAATAACATACAAAAATAAAATATATTGGTTGATAAAATGCAACCAATCAAATAGGCTCAAAATCTCACTGATTTTGTGTGTTCGAGCTCTAAACCATGTTCCAATATAATATTTCTTCAAACATGTTTTTCAAAAAGTTTAATTCAAATTAGTGAAATGCTATAAAAATTTTCTTGAAAAAGAAAATGTTACTTCAACCAAGTGGTAAAATATGCACAAAATCAAGAAAATATGTAATCAAACATGCAAATGCAACAACTAATTTAACAAAGAGAATTTTAACATTGGTGTTGAGAAGAGGATAATTAACCCATGGAGATCGGTATCGACCTCCCCACACTTAAAGATTGTACCATCCTCGGTGCATGCGAAGATGTGGAGGTGGGCGGGCTGCTCCAACTGATGCCTTTTCTCTACAGATTGTGCAGATTGACTCGCCTGTCTCCCCATATAGAGGTTCTTCCTGTCCCCTCTCGGTGGCCATCCTAGAAGAAGAGGAAAAGGAAGAAAAGTAACCCAGAAATAAAGATAAGAGCATAAATAAAATATGAGTATTAATGCCAAATAATAAAGACCTCAATTACATGGTAGCTACAACATTCAAGTGAGAAAATAGTGGAAGCAATTGGCATATCAATAGTGCAAAAGTTGCAACAATGGGGAAGAGAGTGTGCGTAATGCAAGATAGTGTAAGTACATATCAATGCAATAGGAATATCAGTATTATAAAAATTAGCATTGACTTTTGAATAATAATACCCAATCAGAATAAAACAAGTCATGAAGCACCAGAATAATTCAAGAAAAGATGCAATAGTTGAAGAAGAGATTTTTAACACCAATGGAAAAAGAAGAAGAAAGGAAAAAAGGAGGAAGAAAGAAGAAAAGATAGAAGAAATTAGGATTTAGAAAAGAAAAGATAAGATAATTGGTGCTGGTTTGGATAAGCTGTGCGTCGCATGGGACGCGAATGCGTGGTGCACGCGATCGCGTGGGTTGTGAGAAATTCAAGTGACGCAGACGCGTGGGACACGCAGACGTGTGACTCGATTTGTGCTAGTGGTGCGAGAGCAGGCTCGCGTACGCACAACTCTCTGTTTAAATGCATTTTTTGCCAAAAATCTGGGGTGACGCGTTCGCGTGGGTGATGCGATCGCGTGAATGGCCATATTTCGAAAAACGACGTGAACGCGTGGGGCACGCGTTCGCGTGGTAGGGCTTGTGCTTCTAGCACGATTCCAGCCCCACTCTATCACAACTTGCTGCCATACACCCTTTTTACGTCGTTTTTTAGGGCACGCATTTGCGTGGGTGATGCGGACGCGTGGGAGGTATTTTTCCCACATGACGCGGACGCATCAGCGACGCGGTCGTGTCGGTCAAATTGTGCCAAAGGCACGCCTCCAGCTACACTCTCGCGTGACTCTCTATTCACTTTTCTTTTCTTCCCAACTCACATATGACGCGGACGCGTCATCGATGTTGTCGCATCGCATGCTCTATTTTTTTGCAGTATACAGAATGCAGAATGCAATGAATGTTATGCACAATTCCATGTTCAATCAGAATTCAAAAATAGACTAAAATGGAAAAAGAACGATCATACCATGGTGGGTTGTCTCCCACCTAGCACTTTTAGTTAAAGTCCTTAAGTTGGACATTTGATGAGCTTCCTGTTATGGTGGCTTGTGCTTGAATTCGTCCAGAAATTTCCACCAGTGTTTGGAATGCCAGCATCCTCCGGGGTCCCAAACAAGGTACGTAAAGCCCTTAGGTTAGTTCAAACAGGCTTTAAGGTTCCCGGGGTGTTGAATGGCAGAATAGATTCCAGGATCCCAAACTTTACTTTTACACCCGTCTTTGTTTTGATCTGTATTTTTCCATCTGGGTGATAAGTAATCTGAATTCTCACTATAGTGACCAAACAGCTTTCGAGATCCTTTCAATTGAGCTTGACACCAATTCTTGCACCTCAAATTGAAGCGTGAAACCTCGTTGAATCTTGCACACCAGCTCTGAGTGCGAGTTATTTCCCTTTTACTCTTAAAGCCGCAAAGAGCTCTAAGCTGGCCATCTATTTCAAGCAAACCATATTCAAGTGGAAAAGTAAAGATAAAAGCTAAGGATTTTACCCACTTGAAGTTTGTATTGGGTGGTAATGGCCTTGGGATAGGTGTTTCCAGTGGTTCGGCAAGCTCTACTCCCTTGTGTTCTTTAGTGAATTCCTCCACTTCTTTGCAAATTTCATCCAATTCAACCATGTCTTGATCAAAGTCATCGATATCTTCCTCATCACTTGAGTCATAATTGGGAGGTTGAGAAAAGTCTACCTCTGCATCATCTTCGTATTCACTTGGGGAAGATTCTCCTATCTCAAAGAATTCACTTGCGGATGCAAGTTCATTACTAAGAGAACTTGACTTGTGATTATCATCATCAAGGAAACTTACGTCTTGGGTTGTTTCGTCCAATTCCTCATAGGATACCTGCTTTGGGGTTGTGCACTATCCTCCTTAGCATCAATTGTAATTTCCTTCACGGAATTCTCCACAACTCTGGATTCTGGCAGAGGTTCGGCATCTCCTAAATCTTTAACCAACTCTTCTTCTTCTACAATGACAGTGTCCTCTACTTGTTCCAGTACGAAGTTATGCTCTATGCTGTCCACTTGAGTTTCTAGTGTCTTTTTCATGCTACGTTCTTCATTAGATTCTCCATATGAAGCCATGGGAGTTCCTTGAGTGTCCGAACGGGAAGATAATTGATTTATTGCTTGCTCCAGTTGATGAAAGGTTGCATGAAATTGGTCTACTGATTCTTCGAAGCGAACTTGTGATTCTTAGCTTGATGGATATGGACATGGTGCATAGGAAAGTGGTGGTTCTTGGGAGTAATTGGATTGGCGTTGGGGCGGATAAGGATCATACGGTGGCGAATGATGAAAAGAGGCTTGTGAGTGTGGTGGTTCGAAGCTATATTGAGAGGATGGTCTATAAGCACAGGGTGGGGCTTGTTGGTAGCTACAAGGAGGTCCACCAAATCTATCCGCTTGGTATGCATTGTAGAGTGGTCCTTGTCCATGATATCTAGGAGGGTGTTGTTGCCTAAAGGGTTTATCAGAACCTCTTGGCTCCATTCATCTTTGATTACTTAGACCGTGATGCATATTCCTGTTATAGTTTCCATTCCTTTCAACAAAATTAGAACCAAACTCAAAGTGAGAGGGGTGAGAATTTATAGTAGTTATCAGAAATAAGAAGGGAAAACAAAAACAAATAAACAAGTAAAAGAAAAATATTTACAATAACCAATAATAAGGCACATGTTTGCAATTCCCCAGCAACGGCGCTATTTTGAAGAACTGAAGATTGATGGTTTAGAAGTTATAATAAATTCTCGTTGCAAGTATAGTTTCTAAACCAAGCAATCAACCTTTCTTACAAACGTTTGGTTGTCACAAGTAACAAACCCAATAAATTTATAAACCGAAGTATTCAAACCTCAGGTCGTCTTCTTAAGGAATTGCAAGGAGGTGTTCTTATTATTGGTTATGGAAAACAATGTTTTTGGGTTTGAAAAGGTTTTTGAACAAGAGAAATAAATTGCAGGAATTGATAAATTAATAACTAATAAAACTCTTGGCAAGGTATGAAAACTGGAAGTCCTATCCTAGTTATCCTTATCAATGGTGATGAGAATTATATTTTTGCTACCACTAAGTCAACTTCTAACTATGAAGGTAAGTTAAGTGGATAAATTAATTTAACACCTAAAGTCCTAGTCAACTCCTTAAGGAAAGACTAGAGTTATGGGAATCTAAATTAATCAGCAAGAATAACAATTATCAATCATGATGAGTTTGATAACTCAAGAGTTACCAATTAATCAACCAGAACCAAGAATATGGAAAGCTAAATTAAAATCATAAATATCTGGAATACCTCAAATTATATTGAATGGAGATGTCAATTCTAACATAGAAAAGTTCATAAGCCAATTGGACAACATAAATCAAATACAAATAAAAGCTTCAGAGTAAACAAAAATAGAAGAGAAACATAAATTATTAAACCTGGTATGAAGAAACAATCCTAATGACTAAAGGAGATCCTTATCCTAAAACCTAAGAGAGAGGAGAGAACCTCTCTCCCTAAAAACTACATCTAAATTATGAAAAGTGAAAATAACTGGAGATCTCCCTTGAATGAATGGATTCCCCCACTTCATAACCTCTAATCTGTGCCTCTTGGACTTGGATCTGGGCCAAAAAGGGCTTCAGAAACCGCTGGGAGCATTTTCTGTAATTTTTGGTGAGTGGCGTCTGTCATGCGTCCGCGTGGGTCACGCGGTCGCGTCATCTGGAGTTTTCCTTGTCACGCATTCGCTTCGATCATGAGTCCGCATCATCTGTGTTTTGCTTAAGGCATGCGGCCGCGTCAGTCACGCGTTCACGTCGCTCCCCTTTCGCGCTGGGCATGCGGCCGCGTCGTCCATGCATTCGCGTCGCTGCCAGTTTCTTCGAAAACTCCATTTTGTGCTTTCCTTCCATTTTTGTATGTTTCCTTTCCATCCTTTAAGTCATTTCTGCCTTTTGAAGCCTGAAACACTTAACACACAGATCACGGCATCGAATGGTACGGAGGAAAATAAAAATATACAACTAAAAGGTCTTTCGGAACCAAGTTTTCAATCATAGAATATTTTTAGGAAGGAATTATAAATACATGCAAATCATATGAATAAGTGGGCAAAGATCTGATAAAACCACACAGTTAAATACAATATGAATCACAAAATAGTGGTTTATCATACCGTTAGCCACACTAACGCTACAAGTGTGGCGTTAGTGCTGAAGTTAGTGTGGCTAACGTCACACTTGCTACCAGTTGGTATTTTTGGGGGTTAAAAGATGCCTATTGTTTGTGCTCCAATTTCATGCTCACTATAGACTATTATATATCTTTGGAAAACTCAGAATGTCAGCTTTCTAACGCAACTGAAATCACCTCAATTGGACCTTTGTAACTCAAGTTATGCTCCTTTGAAGTGGACAAGGTCGATGGCATAGTCGCTGGCGTTATTGGAAAAGTTGAGCCACAATAACGTTAGCGATTAGGGGATTAATATTGCCAGGTTCTGAAGTTCAAACTTAATATCCACCCTATACTATTATATATTGTTGGAAATCCCTGGATTTCTACTTTCCAACGCTTTTGGAAGTGCATGATTTGGAGCTCTATATCTCGAGTTACACTTCTTGGAAGGTGAAGAGGTCAGCTGGCCTTACTACAGGTTGATACCATGTTCATCTTTGCACTTTCGGGGCAGGTTTTCTCCCTTAAATTCAGTGTCCACCATGTAGTGCCATATATGCTTGAAAAGATCGGGAATCCTACTTTCCAATGCCATTGGAATCACCTCATTTGAAGCTTTGTGGCTCAAGTTATTCTTGTTTGAAGAATGCATGGTCAGGTTGCAAGGTGAGATTTTTGCCCACGTTAGTGTCCACATTAGTGTAACTAACGTGGCCACTAACGTAGGCCTTCTTTGCTTCGCAAACGTTAGTGGCGTTCACGTTTTCCACTACTGTTGGTGTTTCCCTTTTCTTCCACGTTAGTTCCCACGTTAATGTAACTAACGTGGAAGCTAACGTGGGTGTTCTTGGCTTCGCAAACGTTAGTGGCGTTCACTTTTTCCACTAACATTGGCATTTCCCTTTCCTCCCATGTTAGTTCCCACGTTAATGTAACTAACGTGGAAGCTAACGTGGGTCTTCTTACCTTTCGCTAACGTTAGTGGTGTTTACTTTTACCAATAATGTTCCATGCTCTCCTTCTTCAAAGTTAATGCCATTAACTTTCTCACTAACGTTGGGGCTTCTCTTTTCTTCCACGTTAATGGCCACGTTAGTGGCACTAACATAGCCACTAACGTGGCTCTTCTCTGCTTCTTGTTACCTGAAATCAATCAAACAAAGTGCATCAAAGTCTTGCTCTTATTCATGAGATCATGCATCATCCATTTTATCATTCAATTCATGCATAATTCTCATGAAATCATTCAAAATTCACAATGTTTGCTTTAATCATGGTATAAATGCATTTTCAACCAAATACTTGCTTATTTCCTAAGAAAATGCATGAAACCAACCTAAAGCATACAAAAAATGGCTAGTAAAACTAGCCAAGATGCCCTGGCATCACAACACCAAACTTAAATCTTGCTTGTCCCCAAGCAAGAAAAGAACTATGCACAAAGAATTCTCTTAATTGGAATGTATTGAAGAATTGCTTATGATGCTTTAGTGGGTGAAGTGAATAAATGGCAGTGGGGTGAACTCTAATTTGTGTGCTTATGCAAGGATTCCAGTGCTCATTAGTCCTTACATTTTGGAAGTCTTAGATCTTAGGACTTTCATTCAAATGATATTATGGAAGTCTCTTTATAGATTGTCACCTTGAAGCAGCACTTATTTTCTATCATTTTTTCTTTCTTTTTGGAATTTGGCCTCGACTCTAGGTGTCATGTATCAAAGCGGCTTTTTAAGATAAGCTTTCAATCAATACTCCCAAACCAGTTGAACTAAGGTATTAGGTGTTGAAGCACCCCTTAGGATTGGTGCACGAAATTGTGATCTCTACTTTTCACAACTCAAACAATCCCCGGTAATGGCTCCAAAAACTTGGTGCTCAATACCATGGTCTAAACATAATTTCACAACTTCGCACAACTAACCAGCAAGTGCACTGGGTCGTCCAAGTAATAAACCTTACGCGAGTCACCATCCTCTTTAAATCTCAGTCAGGCAGATTCAAATGGTTATGGATGATATATGAATAAAGCATAAAATAAAGATAGAGATACTTATGTAATTCATTGGTGAGAATTTCAGATAAGCGTATGGAGATGCTTTGTCCCTTCCGTCTCTCTGCTTTCCTACTGTCTTTCATCCAATCCTTCTTACTCCTTTCCATGGCAAGCTGTATGTTGGGCATCACCGTTGTCAGTGGCTACAGTCCCATCCTCTCAGTGAAAATGTTCAACGCGCTCTGTCACAGCACGGATAATCATCTGTCGGTTCTCAATCAGGTTGGAATAGAATCCAGCGATCCTTTTGCGTCTGTCACTAACGCCCAGCCTTCAGGAGTTTGAAGCTCGTCACAGTCATTTAATCATTGAATCCTACTCAGAATAATACAGACAAGGTTTAGACCTTCCGGATTCTCTTGAATGCCGCCATCAATTCTAGCTTTTACCACGAAGATTCCGATTAAGGGATCCAAGAGATATCCACTCAATCTAAGGTAGAACGGAGGTGGTTGTCAGGAACACGTTCATAGGTGAGAATGATGATGAGTGTCACGGATCATCACATTCATCAAGTTGAGCTGTTCGACCGGGATGTTTACGACAAGTCGACGGACCTCTTTAGGTTAGGACTATCCGACCTCTTCTTTAAGAGGTCGGCCAAATCACCAGGAAAGCCCAAAAAAGGGCCCAATAGAGGAATACGACCCAAAATCCTAAGGCAGCTCAAGCCTATAGAGATAAGGGTGGTACCCTTAAAAGATAAGATAAGTTAAGATAACTATATTATCTCCAGAAAGTTCACTCCTCATCATTATAAATACACTGGAGCACCCATGTATAACTCATACTCTGATTTTACTAAAAACCTGCTTAATACCCTTGCTAACTTGAGCATCAGAGTCCCTTGCAGATACCATCACCCTCCGGTGACGAAGGATCAGCACCATCACTAAGTCCAACCAGTCGAACATGACGGCTCCAGCCACCATCATCAAGTCGGACACAATAGCTCTGACTAGTACAGAAGATCTTGTCCGAGATCGACCTACAGTTTTAGGTAACCCCCGGAACATTGGCGCCATTGCCGGGGACCTGGAAGTCATCCCACCATCTTGGCGGACAACCTGAACAACGACCACAACTCTGATGTGGAGAACAGAACACCACATAAGAACGTGGAGGTTACACTAGACGATGCTTCTCAACCTAACAAAGACAAGGACTCCCCAAGCATGGGACCCATGGAAGCACTTCAGGATCGCCTAAAACAACTCGAAAAAGAGGTCGAATATCAGTGGGAAGCCGAGAAAGACCTACAAAGGGAAGTTAGGCAACGCCGTGAATTAGAAGACAAGCTCTAAAAGCTCAAAGCTGATATCAAAACTAGAATTACTCGACCCAGTCACGAGGATAATTCCCGCAAGGACTAAGACCCATTAACCAAAGAGATCATGAAGGCCAAAATCCCAAAAAACTTCAAACCTCACAATATGACTTTATATGATGGCACATCAGATCCTAGCCATCATCTCAGCAACTTCTGAAGCAGAATGTATCTCATCGATGCCTCAGACGTAACTCGGTGCAAAGCTTTCCCGACCACCTTAACAAAGGCAGCAATTAAATGGTTCGACAATCTGCCCCCCCAGGTCCATCTCAAGCTTTGATGACTTAGCCAAAAAGTTTCTAGCCAGATTCTCCATCTAGAAGGACAAAACTAAACACGCCCCAAGTCTACTAGGGATCAAGCAAGGAGATCGAAAAACTCTTTGTAGCTACATGGAAAGATTCAACAAAGCATGTCTAGACATTCAGAGTCTGCCAACCGAAGCAACCATTATGGGTCTCATCAATGGCCTACGAGAGGGACCTTTTAGTCAATCAATATCAAAGAAACATCCCACATCTCTAAATGAAGTACAAGAATGAGCAGAAAAATACATCAACATAGAGGAAAACTCTCGACTAGGAGAAACCCCAAAATCCGAATTCTCCAATGCCTCCCGAGATAAAGACAAAGATTCCAAGAAAAAAGATGATCCGCATGGAGAGAAGATTAAGAAATACCACAATTACACCCCTCTCCGGGTGTCTATTGTGGAAGTTTACAGAGAAGTATGCCACACGGAGAAGATTCCACCACCCCGTCCACTTAAAAGCAAAAAGGGAGGAGGAAATCGGATAGAATATTGCGAATACCATCGAATCTATGGACATCCCACTAACAAGTTCTTCGACTTGAAGAATGTCATAGAGAAATTGGTAAGGGAGGGGAGACTAGATCGGTACCTAGACAGTAAGACAGATGAGCCCAGAAAGAGAAGAAGAGACGAAGAGGTTGGCCGCTCAGAACGACCACCTCGTACCCCAAAGAGGCATGTTCACATGATACATGGGGGATTCGTGGGAGGAGGAATCTCCAAATCATCTCGCAAAAGACACCTCAAAGAAGTATACCACGTCGGGGGAGGAGAAAAGTCACCCGACCTCCCTACTATCACCTTTACTAAAGAGGACGCAGCTAGCGTCATCTCGGGACATGACGATCCTATGGTCATCACTATCATGCTGGCTAATGCTAATCTACACCGAACACTGGTGGACCAAGGAAGCTCGGCCGAAATTTTATTCAAGAACGCCTTCGACAAACTCAGCCTATAAGAAAAAGAGCTCAGAGCATATCCAGACAGCTTATTTGGACTTGGAGACACCCCAATCCAACCACTTGGTTACATCTCGCTACACACAACCTTTGGAAAATGGAACCGGTCTAGGACCCTCAATATAGACTATATCATGGTCAACGTAAACTCAGCCTATAATGCCTTAATAGGTCGGACAACTCTAAACCAGCTCGGAGCAGTAGTCTCACTCCACACCTATGCATGAAGTTCCCAACTGTAGGAGGGATTGCTACGATAAAAGGAGACTAAAAGACAGCCCGCCGCTGTTACAATGAAAGTCTAAACCTCAGAGGAAAAGGAGAAGAAATTCACACCATCGAACTCGGAGGAGTTTGAGGCCGAGAAGAATTCTGTCCAAAACCAGAAGGCAAGATAGAAAAAGTCCAGATTAGAGATGTCTCGGACAAAACAACCAACGTTGGCGCAATCCTTAAAGAAGATATAAAAAAGTCCCTCATACAGTTCTTAAAGGATAACGTTGATCTCTTCGCATGGAAAGCCGCAGACATGCCGGGCATAGACCCCAAGCTAATGTGCCACAAACTAGCAGTATATCCAGGGTCTCGGCCAGTACAGCAAAGGCGTAGAAAGCTCGGACCAGAAAGATCCCAAGCTATCGAAGAACAAGTACAAGCCCTACTGGAGGCAAGATTCATCAGGGAGGTCAAATACCCATTATGGCTAGCCAACGTGGTCTTAGTGAAAAAATCAAAGGGGAAGTGGCGGATGTGCACCGACTACACTGATCTCAACAAAGCCTGTCCAAAAGATCCCTATCCGCTCCCAAGTATCGATGCTCTGGTGGATGCCTCCTCCGGTTACAAGTACCTCTCATTTATGGACGCTTATTCAAGATACAATCAAATCCCAATGTATCCGCCTGATCAAGAAAAAACTTCATTTTTAACTCCCAAAGCAAACTACTGTTACATCGTCATGCCCTTCGGACTCAAAAACGCAGGAGCTACCTACCAAAGGTTAATGGAGGTATATGTAGACGACATGTTAGTAAAAACACAAAGCGAGGAGTCGCTACTGTCCGACCTCGCCCAAGTATTCAATACCCTAAGAAAGCATGGCATTCAACTTAATCCTGCAAAGTGCACATTAGCAGCAGAGGCTGGCAAGTTCTTGGGTTTTATGCTCACACAAAAAGGAATCGAGACAAACCCAGATAAATGCCAAGCTATACTCGACATGAAGAGTCCGACATGTGTTAAAGAGGTACAACAACTCAATGGAAGATTGGCAACCTTGTCCAGATTCCTTGCTGGATCTGCAATAAGATCCCTCCTCTTCTACGCCACCCTATGGAAGGGAAAGAGGTTTGAATGGACGGCGGAGTGCGAGCAAGCCTTCCAGGATTTTAAAAGATTCCTAGGACAACCACCTATTCTAACCTGGCCACGGGAAGGAGAACTGCTTGTATTGTACCTCGCGGTAGGAAATCGGGCAGTAGCTTCGGCACTTATCTGAGAAGATGACAGTGGACAACAACCTATATACTTCATTAGTAAAGTACTACAAAGGTCCGAACTGAACTATAAAAAAATAGAAAAATTCGCCTATACTCTCATATTAACATCTCGAGGACTTCGCTCATATCTCCAAGCCCACACCATCAGGGTTCAGACCAACCTGCCCATAAAAGGCATTTTACAGAAAACAGACTTAGCAGGAAGAATCATGCAATGGACAGTCGAGTTGTCTGAATTCGACCTTCAGTATGAAGCTCGGATAGCCATCAAATCACAGTATCTGGCCGACTTCATTGCAGAGTTTACGGACACCCCAGAAATCCCTCCAAAATGGAATCTCTATGTAGACAGTTCCTCAAACAAAACCGGAAGTGGCGCAGGCGTGATAATAGAAAGCGATCAGGGAATGCAAATCGAACTTTTACTCAAATTCGGGTTTCCTGCTTCAAATAACCAGGCTGAATATGAGGCGCTACTAGCTGGTTTGAAGCTGGCTAAGGAGGTTGAAGCTCAAAAGCTTATCATCTTCAGCGACTCACAGGTAGTCACCTCACAAATAACAGGGAACTACCAAGCCAAGGATCCCACCATGAAAAAGTACTTGGACAAAACCAGGAAACAGCTCAGACAAATCAGAGAACTTGAGGTCCGCCACATACCTCGGGAATAGAATGCTCAAGCTGATGCACTCTCAAAACTAGCCAGCACCAAACCAGGGGGCAACAATAGAAGCCTCATCTTGGAAATGTTGCAGAACCCGTAAATCTCGGAAGAAGAAAAGGTCCTAGCCATAACAGGTCTGGATCAAGGATGAATGACTCCCATAATTAACTACCTCAAAACAGAAACACTCCTTACAGATAAGAAGGAGGCAAAGAGGTTAAAACGGGAGGCATGGTGCACGAAATTGTGATCATCAATGGCGCCATCAACATGGTACGCTCAATTGTAATCTCAACTCTTTATCACAACTTCGCACAACTAACCAGCAAGTGCACTGGGTCGTCCAAGTAATAAACCTTACGCGAGTAAGGGTCGATCCCACGGAGATTGTTGGTATGAAGCAAGCTATGGTCATCTTGTAAATCTCAGTCAGGCAGATTCAAATGGTTATGGATGATTTATGAATAAAGCATAAAATAAAGATAGAGATACTTATATAATTCATTGGTGAGAGTTTCAGATAAGCGTATGGAGATGCTTTGTCCCTTCCGTCTCTCTGCTTTCCTACTGTCTTCATCCAATCCTTCTTACTCCTTTCCATGGCAAGTTGTATGTTGGGCATCACCGTTGTCAGTGGCTACAGTCCCGTCCTCTCAGTGAAAATGTTCAACGTGCTCTGTCACAGCACGGCTAATCATCTGTCGGTTCTCAATCAGGTTGGAATAGAATCCAGTGATTCTTTTGCGTCTGTCACTAACACCCAGCCTTCAGGAGTTTGAAGCTCGTCACAGTCATTCAATCCTTGAATCTTACTCAGAATACCACAGACAAGGTTTAGACATTCTGGATTCTCTTGAATGCCGCCATCAATTCTAGCTTATACCACGAAGATTCTGATTAAGGAATCCAAGAGATAAACATTCAAGCCTTGTTTGCTTGTAGAACAGGAGTGGTTGTCAGGCACGCGTTCATAAGTGAGAATGATGATGAGCGTCACATAATCATCACATTCATCAAGTTCTTGAGTGCGAATGAATATCTTGGAATAAGAATAAGCTGAATTGAATAGAAGAACAATAGTAATTGCATTAATACTCGAGGTACAGCAGAGCTCCACACCTTAATATAAGGTGTGTAGAAACTCCACCGTTGAAAATACATAAGAACAAGGTCTAGGCATGGCCGTGAGGCCAGCCCCCATAATCTAAGAACTAGACGTCCAAAGATGATCAAAAGATCTAAAATGATCCAAAGATATGAAATACAATAGCAAAAGGTCCTATTCGTAGAGAACTAGTAGCCTAGGGTTTACAAAGATGAGTAAATGACATAAAGATCCACTTCCGGGCCCACTTGCTGTGTGCTTGGGCTGAGCATTGAAGCTTTCATGTGTAGAGACTTTTCTTGGAGTTAAACGCCAGCTTTTGTGCCAGTTCCGGCGTTAAACGCCAGAATTCTTGAGCTGACTTGGAACGCCTGTTTGGGCCATCAAATCTCGAGAAAAGTATGAACTATTATATATTGCTGGAAAGCCCAGGATGTCTACTTTCCAACGAAATTGAGATCGTGCAAATTAGGTTTCTGTAGCTCCAGAAAACCTTCTTCGAGTGCAGGGAGGTCAGAATCCAACAGCATCTGCAGTCCTATTTAGCCTCTGAATCAGATTTTTGCTCAGGTCCCTCAATTTCAGCCAGAAAATACCTGAAATCATAGAAAAACACACAAACTCATAGTAAAGTCCAGAAAAGTGAATTTTAACTAAAAACTAATAAAAATATAATAAAAACTAACTAAAACATAATAAAAACATACTAAAAATAATGCCAAAAAGCGTATAAATTATCCGCTCATCACAACACCAATCTTAAATTGTTGCTTGTCCCCAAGCAACTGAAAATCAAATAAGATAAAAAGAAGAGAATATTAAATGAATTCCAAAAACATCTTTGAAGATCAGTATTAATTAGATGAGTGGGGCTTTTAGCTTTTTGCCTCTGAACAGTTTTGGTATCTCACTCTATCCTTTGAAATTCAGAATGATTGGCTTCTACGGGAACTCAGAATCCAGATAGTGTTATTGATTATCCTAGTTAAGTATGATGATTCTTGAACACAGCTACTTTATGAGTCTTGGCCGTGGCCCAAAGCACTCTGTCTTCCAGTATTACCACCGGATACATACATGCCACAGACACATAACTGGTTGAACCTTTTCAGATTGTGACTCAGCTTTGATAGAGTCCCCAATTAGAGGTGTCGCGGGTTCTTAAGCACACTCTTTTTGCCTTGGATCATGACTTTATTATTTTTTTTTGTTTTTGTTTTTGTTTTTTCTTTTTTTTTGAATTCACTGCTTTTTCTTGCTTCAAGAATCATTTTTATGATTTTTCAGATCCTCAGTAACATGTCTCCTTTTTTCATCATTCTTTCAAGAGCCAACATTCATGAACAACAAATTTAAAAGACATTTGCACTGTTCAAGCATACATTCAGAAGTCAAAGTATTGCTGGTGGACGAAATTGTGATTCCTTTGTTATTGTATTTTGTAAAATTCATTGATTTTTCAACTATGTGTGGACACAACTCCGTTCAACTTAACCAGCAAGTGTACTGGGTCATCCAAGTAATACCTTACGTGAGTAAGGGTCGATCCCACAGAGATTGTTGGTATGAAGCAAGCTATGGTCACCTTGTAAATCTCAGTTTGGCAGATTAAATGGTTATGGGTTTCGAAAATTAATAAATAGAAAATAAAAAGGGATAGAAATACTTATGTAAATCAATAGTGGGAATTTCAGATAGGCGTGTGGAGATGCTAGAATCCTTTCGAATCTCTACCTTCTTATTGCTTTCATCCAATCCTTCTTACTCCTTTCCATGGCAAGCTGTATGTAAGGCATCACCATCATCAATGGCTACTTTTCATCCTCTCAGGAAAATGGTCCGATGCACTGTCACTGCACGGCTAATCGTCTGGAGGCATCACCCTTGTTGATGGCTATATCCCATCCTCTCAGTGAAAATGGTCCAAATGCTCTGTCACAGCACGACTAATCATCTGTCGGTTCTCAATCAGGTTGGAGTAGAATCCCTTGATTCTTTTGCGTTTGTCATCACGCCCAGCCTTCAAGAGTTTGAAGCTCATCACAGTCATTCAATACCGGAATCCTACTCGGAATACCACAGACAAGGTTAGACTTTCCGGATTCTCGGGATCCTACTCGGAATACCACAGACAAGGTTAGACTTTTCGGATCCCCATGAATGCCGCCATCTATCTAGCTTATACCACGAAGATTCTGTTGGGGAATCTAAGAGATATGCGCCTGGCCTAAAGTAGAACGGAAGTGGTTGTCAGTCACGCACGTTCATAGGTGAGAATGATGATGAGTGTCACGGATCATCACATTCATCAAGTTGAAGTGCAACATATATCTTGGAATAAGAATAAAAGAGAATTGAATAGAAAGTAATGGTAATTGTATTGAAACTTGAGGTACAGCAGAGCTCCACACCCTTAATCTATGGTGTGCAGAAACTCCACCATTGAAAATACATAAGTAAAAGGTTCAGGCATGGCCGAATAGCCAGCCCCCTAAAACGTGATCAATGGCCCCCTAAGATGGAGAATAAAACAAAACTGAGACCAACGATGAAACGTGGTCAAAAGACAACTAATACATTAGTAAAAAGTCTTATTTATACTAAACTAGCTACTAGGGTTTACATGAGTAAGTAATTGATGTATAAATCCACTTCCGGGACCCACTTGGTGTATGCTTGGGCTGAGCTTGATCTATCCACGAGCTGAGGCTTTTATTGGAGTTGAACACCAAGTTATAACGTGTTTTGGGCGTTCAACTCCGGATCATGACGTTTTTCTGGCGTTTAACTCCAGACAACAGCATGTACTTGGCGTTCAATGCCAATTTAAGTCGTCAATTTCCGAATAAAGTATGGACTATTATATATTTCTGAAAAGCTCTGGATGTCTACTTTCCAACGCCGTTGAGAGCGCGCCATTTGGAGTTCTGTAGCTCCAGAAAATCCATTTTGAGTGCAGGGAGGTCAGATTCCAACAGCATCAGCAGTCCTTTTGTCAGCCTTTTTCAGAGTTTTGCTCAAGTCCCTCAATTTCAGCCAGAAATTACCTGAAATCACAGAAAAACACACAAACTCATAGTAAAGTCCAGAAATGTGAATTTAACATAAAAACTAATGAAAACATCCCTAACAGTAGCTTGAACTTACTAAAAACTACCTAAAAACAATGCCAAAAAGCGTATAAATTATCCGCTCATCACAACACCAAACTTAAATTGTTGCTTGTCCCCAAGAAACTGAAAATCAAATAGGATAAAAAGAAGAGAATATACTATAAATTACAGAATACCAATGAATATTAATTATAATTAGATGAGCGGGACTTGTAGCTTTTTGCTTCTGAACAGTTTTGGCATCTCACTTTTTCCTTTGAAGTTTAGAGTGATTGGCGTCTCTAGGAACTTAGATTTTCGTATAGTGTTTTTGACTTTCCTAGTTAAGCATGTTGATTCTTGAACACAGCCACTTATGAGTCTTGGCCGTGGCCCTAAGCACTTTGTTTTCCAGTATTACCACCGGATACATAAATGCCACAGATACATAACTGGGTGAACCTTTTCAGATTGTGACTCAGCTTTGCTAGAGTCCCCAGTTAGTGGTGTCCAGAGCTCTTAAGCACACTCTTTTTTTTAACCACTTAGTCTCAAGCTTTTCACTTGGACCTTCATGACACAAGCACATGGTTAGGGACAGCTTGATTTAGCTGTTTAGGCCTGGATTTTATTTTCTTGGGCCCTCCTATCCATTGATGCTCAATGCCTTGGATCCTTTTTACCCTTGCTTTTTGGTTTTAAGGGCTATTGGCTTTTTCTGCTTGCTTTTTCTTTTTCTTTCTATATTTTTTCGCCATTTTTTTTCGCAAGCTTTTGTTTTTCACTACTTTTTCTTGCTTCAAGAATCAATTTCATGATTTTTCGGATCATCAATAACATTTCTCTTTGTTCATCATTCTTTCAAGAGCCAACAGTTTTAACATTCATAAACAACAAGATCAAAATTATAAACTGTTCAAGCATTCATTCAGAGAACAAAAAGTATTGTCACCACATCAATATAATTAAATTAAATTCAAGGATGAATTCGAAATTCATGTACTTCTTGTTCTTTTGAATTAAAGCATATTTCATTTAAGAGAGGTGAAGGATTAATGGATTTTATTCATAGCTTATGGTTACTACATACTAATGATCATGAAGTAGAGACACAAAACATAAATAGACATATAACATAAAAAACCGAAAAACAGAAGAAATAAGAACAAGGAATGAATCCTCCTTAGTGGCGTCTTCTTCTTGAAGGACCAATGATGTTCTTAAGCTCTTCTATGTCCCTTCCTTGCCTTTGTTGCTCCTCCCTCATTGCTCTTTGGTCTTCTCTTATTTCATGGAGAATGATGGAGTGCTCATGATGTTCCACCCTTAATTGTTCCACATTGTGGCTCAAATCTTCTAAAGAAGTGTTAAGTTGTTCCCAATAGTTGTTGGGAGGAAAGTGCATCCCTTGTGGCATCTCATGGATTTCTTGATGATGAGCTTCCTCATGCATCTCTTGAGAACCGTGGAGGGTCTCTCTTGCTTGCTTCATCCTCTTCTTGGTGATGGGCTTATCCTCTTCAATGGAGATGTCTCCTTCTATGATAACTCCAGCTGAGTAACATAGATGGCAAATGAGGTGAGGAAAAGCTAGCCTTGCCATGGTGGAGGGCTTTTCGGCTATTTTGTAGATTTCATTGGAGATGACTTTATGAACTTCTACTTCCTCTCCAATCATGATGCTATGAATCATGATGGCCCGATCCACAGTAACTTCAGATCGGTTGCTAGTGGGAATGATGGAGCATTGAATGAACTCCAACCATCCTCTAGCTACAGGCTTGAGGTCCAGTCTTCTTGGTTGGACTGGCTTGCCTTTGGAGTCTCTCTTCCATTGAGCTCCTTCCACACATATGTCCATTAGGACTTGGTCCAACCTTTGATTAAAGTTGACCCTTCTAGTGTAGGGGCGTACATCTTCTTGCATCATGGGCAAGTGGAACGCCAACCTCACATTTTTTGGACTAAAATCTAAGTATTTCCCCCGAACCATTGTGAGATAATTCTTTGGACTCGGGTTCATACTTTGATCATGGTTCCTAGTGATCCATGCATTGGCATAGAACTCTTGAACCATTAAGATTCTGACTTGTTGCATGGGGTTGGTTAGGACTTCCCAACCTCTTCTTCGGATTTTATGTCGGATCTCCGGATACTCATTTTTCTTGAGCTTGAAAGGGACCTCAGGGATCACCTTCTTCTTTGCCACAACATCATAGAAGTGGTCTTGATGGCTCTTGGAGATGAATCTTTCCATCTCCCATGACTCGGAGGTGGAAGCTTTTGTCTTCCCTTTTCCTTTTCTAGAGGATTCTCCGGCCTTAGGTGCCATTGATGGTAATGGAAAACAAAAAGCTTATGCTTTTACCACACCAAACTTAAAATATTGCTCGCCCTCGAGCAAGAGAAGAAAGAAGAGAAGAAGAAGAAGAAGAAGAAAATGGAGGAGAGTGAAGGGAGATGGATTCGGCCAAGGTATAGTAGAGGGGGTCATGTTATGTGAAAATGAAGTAGAATGGAAGGGTATATATAGGGAGAGGGGAGAGGGTAGGTTCGGCCATTTAGGGTGGGATTGGGTGGGAAAATGTTTTTGAATTTTGAAGGTAGGTGGGGTTTGTGGGGAAGAGTGGATGGATGTGAGTGGTGAATAAGTGATTGGGAAGAGAGATTGAGGTGATTGGTGAAGGGTTTTTGGGAAGTGTGACATAGGGAAGAGTAAAATAGGATTAGGAGGTAAGGTGGGAATATAGTAGGTGGGGATCCTGTGGGGTCCACAGATCCTGAGGTGATCCTGTGGGGTCCACAAATCCTGAGGTGTCAAGGAATTCCATCCCTGCACCAAATAGGCATGTAAAATGCCTTTGCACACTATTCTGGCGTTTAAACACCGAGTGGTGCACGTTCTGGGCATTCAACGCCCATGTAAAGCATGTTTCTGGCGTTGAACGCCAGTTTCATGCTTGTTACTGGCGTTCAGCGCCAGCTTTTCTTCTAGGCATATTCCTGGCGTTCAAACGCCAGAATGTTGCTTGTTTCTAGCGTTCAGCGCCAGATTCATGCTCTGTTCTGGCGTTGAACGCCAGCCAGATGCTCCTTACTGGCGTTGAACGCCAGCCTGTGCTTCCTCCAGGGTGTGATTTTTCTTCTGCTGTTTTTTATTCTATTTTTAGTTTTTATATTTTTTTCGTGACTCCACATGATCATGTACCTAATAAAACACAAAATAACAATAGAATAAAATAAAATAAAAATTAGATAAATAAAATTGGGTTGCCTCCCAACAAGCGCTTCTTTAATGTCAATAGCTTGACAGTGGGCTCTCATGGAGCCACAAGGTGATCAGGTCAATGTTGTATAGTCCCAACACCAAACTTAGAGTTTGATTGTGGCCTCCCAACACCAAACTTAGAGTTTGACTGTGGGGGCTCTTCTTGACTCTGAACTGAGAGAAGCTCTTCATGCTTACTCTCTTTTGTCACAGAGAGATGGCCATGTGCCTTAAACACAAGGTAGTCCCCATTCAATTGAAGGACTAATTCACCTCTGTTGACATCTATCACAGCTTCTGCTGTGGCTAGGAAAGGTCTTCCAAAGATGATGCATTCATCCTCTTCCTTCCTAGTGTCTAAGATTATGAAATCAGCAGGGATGTAAAGGCCTTCAACCTTTACTAACACGTCCTCTACTATTCCATAAGCTTGTCTCAATGATTTGTCTGCCAGTTGTAATGAGAACAAGGCAGGTTGTACCTCAATGATCCCCAACTTCTCCATTACAGAGAGTGGCATAAGATTTATCCCTGACCCCAGATCACACAGAGCTTTTGCAAAGGTCATGGTGCCTATGGTACAAGGTATCAAAAACTTGCCAGGATCTTATTTCTTTTGAGGTAGAGTTTGCTGAATCCAGGTATCCAGTTCACTAATGAGCAAAGGAGGTTCACTTTCCCAAGTCTCATTACCAAACAACTTGGCATTCAGCTTCATGTTAGCTCCTAAATATTGAGCAACTTACTCTCCAGTCACATCTTCATCCTCTTCAGAGGAAGAATAGTCTTCAGAGCTCATGAATGGCAGAAGAAGATTTAATGGAATCTCTATGGTCTCTATATGAGCCTTAGATTCCTTTGGATCCTTAATAGGAAACTCCTTCTTGCTTGAGGGATGTCCCAGGAGGTCTTCCTCACTAGGATTTTTGTCCTCCTCCCCCCATTGCGCATTCGGCCATATTGATTATATCAATGGCCTTGCACTCTCCGTTTGAATTCTCTTCTGTATTGCTTGGGAGAATACTGGGAGGAGTTTCAATGACTTTCTTACTCAGCTGGCCCACTTGTGCCTCCAGATTTCTGATGGAGGATCTTGTTTCACTCATGAAACTGAAAGTGGCCTTTGACAGATCAGAGACTAGATTGGCTAAATTAGAGGTGTTTTGTTCAGAATTCTCTGTCTGTTGCTGAGAAGATGATGGAAAAGGCTTGCTATTGCTCAGCCTATTACGTCCACCATTGTTAAAGCCTTGTTGAGGCTTTTGTTGATCCTTCCATGAGAAATTTGGATGATTTCTCCATGATGAGTTATAGGTGTTTCCATAAGGTTCACCCATGTAATTAACCTCTGCCATGGCAGGGTTCTCAGGATCATAAGCTTCTTCAGAAGCTGCCTCTTTAGTACTGTTGGATGCATATTGCCATCCATTCAGATTTTGAGAGATCATGTTGACCTGTTGAGTCAACACTTTGTTCTGAGCCAATATGGCATTCAGAGCATCAATTTCAAGAACTCCTTTCTTCTGAGGTATCCCATTATTCACGGAATTCCTCTCAGAAGTGTACATGAATTGGTTGTTTGCAACCATATCAATGAGTTCTTGAGCCTCTTCAGGCGTTTTCTTTAGGTGAATAGATCCACCTGCAGAATGGTCCAATGACATTTTCGAAAATTCAGATAGACCATAATAGAATATATCTAATATGGTCCATTCTGAAAACATGTCGGATGGACATCTTTTGGTCAGCTACTTGTATCTTTCCCAAGCTTCATAGAGGGATTCACCATCTTTTTGTTTGAAAGTTTGAACATCCACTCTCAGCTTGCTCAGCTTTTGAGGAGGAAAGAATTTATCCAAGAAGGCAGTGACCAGCTTATCCCAGGAGTCCAGGCTATCCTTGGGTTGTGAATCCAACCATACTCTAGCTCTGTCTCTTACAGCAAATGGGAAAAGCATGAGTCTGTAGACTTCAGGATCAACTCCATTCGTCTTTACAGTCTCACAGATCTGCAAGAGCTCAGTTAAAAACTGATAAGGATCTTCAGATGGAAGTCCATAAAACTTGCAATTTTGTTGCATTAAGGCAACTAGCTGAGGTTTCAGCTCAAAGTTATTGGCTCCAATGGCAGGAATGGAGATGCTTCTTCCATCAAATTTGGACGTTGGCTTTGTGAAGTCACCAAGCATTCTCCTTGCATTATTATTATTTTTGGCTGCCATCTCCTTCTCTTGTTCGAAAATTTTTGAAAGGTTGTTTCTGGATTGTTGTAATTTAGTTTCTCTTAGTTTTCTTTTCAGAGTCCTTTCAGGTTCAGGATCAATTTCAACAAGAGTGCCTTTTTCCCTGTTCCTGCTCATATGAAAGAGAAGAAAACAAGAAAAGAAAGAGGAATCCTCTATGTCACAGTATAGAGATTCCTTTATGTTAGTAGAAAAAGAAAGGGAAGAAGAGTGAAGAAGAATGAATAGTCTGTATAAAGAGTAAGGATAGGGGAGGTGAAGAGAAGTGTTAGTAAATAAATAATTAAATAGAATAAGAAAAGAGAGGGAGAATTTCGAAAATAATTTTAAAAGAGGGGTTAGTAATTTTCGAAAATTAAAGATAAAATATAATTAAAATTAAAATTTAGAACAAAAAGAATTTTTGAAAAAGAGGTGAGATATTTTCGAAAATTCAGAGAGGGAAAATTAGTTAGGTGGTTTTGAAAAAGATAAGAAACAAACAAAAAGTCAAATAGTTAGTTGAAAAAGATATTAAAATCAAATTTTAAAAAGATAAGAAGATAAGAAGTTAGATAAGATATTTTTAAAATCAAATTTTTGAAAAAGATAAAATTTTGAAAAGGATATGATAAAAAAGATATGTTTGAAAAATATTTAATTTTTAAACTTAAAATTAATTACTTAACTAACAAGTAACTACAAGATATGATTCTAGAATTTAAAGATTGAACCTTTCTTAACAAGAAAGTAACAAACTTCAAATTTTTGAATCAATCACATTAATTGTTAGCTAATTTTCGAAAATTTGATATAAAGATAAGAAAAAGATTTTGAAAATATTTTGAAAAAGAATTTTGAAATTTTCGAGAAATAGAAAAAAAATGAAAAAGATATAATTTTTGAAAAAGATTTTGAAAATATAAGATTTTTAAAATTGAAATTTTGACTTGACTTGTAAGAAACAACTAATTTTAAAAATTTTTGACCAAGTCAACCTAAAATTTCGAAAATTTGGAGGGAAATAAGGAAAATATATTTTTTTTTATTTTTGAATTTTTAATTATGAGAGAGAAAAACACGAAAATGACCCAAAACATGAAAATTTTGGATCAAAACACAAAATGCATGCAAGAACACTATGAATGTCAAGATGAACACCAAGAACACTTTGAAGATCATGATGAACATCAAGAACATATTTTTGAAAAATTTTTGATGCAAAGAAAATATGCAAGACACCAAACTTAGAAATCTTTAATGCATGGACTCTAACAAACAAAAAATGCATATGAAAAATAACAAACAACACAAAACAAGAAAACATCAAGATCAAACAAGAAGACTTACCAAGAACAACGAAGATCATGAAGAACACTATGAATGCATGGCATTTTCGAAAAATGCAAAAAAAATTTTTTTAAAGCATGCAATTGACACCAAACTTAAAAATTGACTCAAGACTCAAACAAGAAACACAAAATATTTTTGATTTTTTTGATTTTATGATTTTTTTGTATTTTTATTATATTTTTCGAAAATTATTTTTTTTAGAAAAACGAAAATAAAGAAAAATTTTTTGAAAGATTTTTGAAAAGAAAATAAAAAGAAAATTACCTAATCTGAGCAACAAGATGAACCGTCAGTTGTCCATACTCGAACAATCCCCGGCACGGCGCCAAAAACTTGGTGGACGAAATTGTGATTCCTTTGTTATTGTATTTTGTAAAATTCATTGCTTTTTCAACTATGTGTGGACACAACTCTGTTCAACTTAACCAGCAAGTGTACTAGGTCATCCAAGTAATACCTTACGTGAGTAAGGGTCGATCCCACAGAGATTGTTGGTATGAAGCATGCTATGGTCACCTTGTAAATCTCAGTTAGGCAGATTAAATGGTTATGGGTTTCGAAAATTAATAAATAGAAAACAAAAAGGGATAGAAATACTTATGTAAATCAATAGTGGGAATTTCAGATAGGCGTGTGGAGATGCTAGAATCCTTTCGAATCTCTACTTTCTTATTGCTTTCATCCAATCATTCTTACTCCTTTCCATGGCAAGCTGTATGTAGGGCATCACCATCATCAATGGCTACTTTTCATCCTCTCGGGAAAATGGTCCTATACGCTGTCACTGCACGGCTAATCGTCTGGAGGCCTCACCCTTGTTGATGGCTACATCCCATCCTCTCAGTGAAAATGGTCCAAATGCTCTGTCACAGCACGGCTAATCATCTGTCGGTTCTCAATCAGGTTGGAGTAGAATCCCTTGATTCTTTTGCGTTTGTCATCACGCCCAGCCTTCAAGAGTTTGAAGCTCGTCATAGTCATTCAATACCGGAATCCTACTCGGAATACCACAGACAAGGTTAGACTTTCCAGATTCCCGGGATCCTACTCGGAATACCATAAACAAGGTTAGACTTTCTGGATCCCCATGAATGCCGCCATCTATCTAGCTTATACCACGAAGATTCTGTTAGGGAATCTAAGAGATATGCGCTTGGCCTAAAGTAGAACGGAAGTGGTTGTCAATCACGCGCGTTCATAGGTGAGAATGATGATGAGTGTCACGGATCATCACATTCATCAAGTTGAAGTGCAACGTATATCTTAGAATAAGAATAAAAGAGAATTGAATAGAAAGTAATGGTAATTGTATTGAAGCTTGAGGTACAGCAGAGCTCCACACCCTTAATCTATGGTGTGCAGAAACTCCACCGTTGAAAATACATAAGTGAAAGGTTCAGGCATGGCCGAATGGCCAGCCCCCTAAAACGTGATCAATGGCCCCCTAAGATGGAGAATAAAATAAAACTGAGACCAAAGATAAAACGTGGTCAAAAGACAACTAATACATTAGTAAAAAGTCTTATTTATACTAAACTAGCTATTAGGGTTTACATGAGTAAGTAATTGATGCATAAATCCACTTCCGGGGCCCACTTGGTGTATGCTTGGGCTGAGCTTGATCTATCCACGAGCTGAGGCTTTTATTGGAGTTGAACTCCAAGTTATAACGTGTTTTGGGCGTTCAACTCCGGATCATGACGTTATTCTGGCGTTTAACTTCAGACAGCAGCATGTACTTGGCGTTCAACGCCAATTTACGTCATCAATTTCCGAATAAAGTATGAACTATTATATATTTCTGGAAAGCTTTGGATGTCTACTTTCCAACGCCGTTGGGAGTGTGCCATTTGGAGTTCTGTAGCTCCAGAAAAGCCATTTTGAGTGCAGGGAGGTCAGATTCCAACAGCATCAGCAGTCCTTTTGTCAGCCTTTTTCAGAGTTTTGCTCAAGTCCCTCAATTTCAGCCAGAAATTACCTGAAATCACAGAAAAACACACAAACTCATAGTAAAGTCCAGAAATGTGAATTTAACATAAAAACTAATAAAAACATCCCTAAAAGTAGCTTGAACTTACTAAAAACTACCTAAAAACAATGCCAAAAAGCGTATAAATTATCCGCTCATCAATTGCCACCACATCAAAATAATTAATCTGTTATAAAATTCAAAATTCATGCAATTCTTCTCTTTTTTAATTAAGAACATTTTTCATTTAAGAAAGGTGATGATTCATAGAACATTCATAACTTTAAGGCATAGACACTAAGACACTAATGATCATGTAATAAGACACAAACATAGATAAACATAAGCATAAAAGTTCAAAAAACAGAAAAATAAAGAACAAGGAGATTAAAGAACGGGTCCACCTCAGTGATGGCGGCTTGTTCTTCCTCTTGAAGATCTTACAGAGTGCTTAAGCTCCTCAATGTCTCTTCCTTGCCTTTGTTGCTCCTCTATCATGATTCTTTGATCTTCTCTAATTTCATGGAGGAGGATGGAATATTCTTGGTGCTCCACCCTTAGTTGTCCCATGTTGGAACTCAATTCTCCTAGGGAGGTGTTAATTTGCTCCCAATAGTTTTGTGGAGGAAAGTGCATCCCTTGAGGTATCTCAGGGATTTCATGATGAGTGGGATCTCTTGTTTGCTCCATCCTCTTCATAGTGATGGGCTTGTCCTCATCAATGAGGATGTCTCCCTCTATGTTAATTCCAACTGAATAACATAGGTGACAAATGAGATGAGGGAAGGCTAACCTTGCCAAGGTAGAGGACTTGTCTGCCACCTTATAAAGTTCTTGGGCTATAACCTCATGAACTTCTACTTCCTCTCCAATCATGATGCTATGAATCATGATAGCCCGGTCTATAGTAACTTCAGACCGGTTGCTAGTGGGAATGATTCAGCGTTGGATAAACTCCAACCATCCCCTAGCCACGGGCTTGAGGTCATGCCTTCTCAGTTGAACCGGCTTCCCTCTTGAATCTCTCTTCCATTGAGCGCCCTCTTCACAAATGTCTATGAGGACCTGGTCCAACCTTTGATCAAAGTTGACCCTTCTAGTGTAAGGGTGTTCATCTCCTTGCATCATGGGCAAGTTGAATGCCAACCTTACATTTTCCGAACTAAAATCTAAGCATTTCCCCCGAACCATTGTAAGCCAATTCTTTGGGTCCGGGTTCACACTTTGATCATGGTTCTTGGTGATCCATGCATTGGCATAGAACTCTTGAACCATTAAGATTCCGACTTTTTGAATGGGGTTGGTAAGAGCTTCTTAACCTCTTCTTTGGATCTCATGTCGGATCTCCGGATATTGACTCTTTCTGAGTTTGAAAGGGACCTCGGGGATCACCTTCTTCATGGCTACAACTTTATAGAAGTGGTCTTGATGCACCCTTGAGATGAATCTCTCCATCTTCCATGACTCGGAGGTGGAAGCTTTTGCCTTCCCTTTCCTCCTTCTAGAGGTTTCTCCGGCCTTAGGTGCCATAAATGGTTATGGAAAAACAAAAAGCAATGCTTTTACCACACCAAACTTAGAAGGTTTGCTCGTCCTCGAGAAAAAGGAGAAAGAAGAGAGTAGAAGAAGAAGAAAATAGAGGAGATGGAGGTGGCTTTGTTTTTCGGCCAAGGGGGAGAAGTCGTGTGTAGGTTGTGTGAAAATGAAGGAGAGAAGATGGGTTTATATAGGAGTGGAGAGGGGATGTATGGTTCGGCAATTATGGGTGGGTTGGGAGGGAAAGTGGTTTGAATTTGAATGGTGAGGTAGGTGGGGTTTTATGAAGGACGGATGTGAGTGGTGAAGAGAATGGTGGGATTTGACAGGTGAGGGGTTTTTGGGGAAGAGGTGTTGAGGTGATTGGTGAATGGGAGAAGAAGAGAGAGAGTGGTGGGGTAGGTGGGGATCCTGTGGGGTCCACAGATCCTGAGGTGTTAAGGATGATTCAACCCTGCACCAAATGGCGAGCAAAAATGCTCCTTCTATCAATCCTGGTGTTAAACGCCGGGCTGGTGCCCATTTCTGGCGTTTAACGCCAGCTTCTTGCCCATTCCTGGTGTTAAACGCATAGAATGGTGCCAGACTGGGCGTTAAACGTCCATTTTGCTGTCTTCACTGGCGTTTAAACGCCAGCAAGTTTTCCTCTAGGGTGTGCTGTTTTTCTTTCTGTTTTTACTTTTTCAATTGATTTTGTGACTTCACATGATCATCAACCTATAGAAAACATAAAATAACAATGGAAAATAGATAAATATAACATCGGGTTGCCTCCCAACAATCGCTTCTTTAATGTCAGTAGCTTGACAGTGGGCTCTCATGGAGACTCACAGATGTTCAGAGCAATGTTGGAACCTCCCAACACCAAACTTAGAGTTTGAATGTGGGGGTTCAACACCAAACTTAGAAGTTGGTTGTGGCCTCCCAACACCAAACTTAGAGTTTGACTGTGGGGGCACTGTTTGACTCTGTTTTGAGAGAAGCTCTTCATGCTTCCTCTCCATGGTAACAGAGGGATATCCTTGAGCCTTAAACACAAAGGATTCTTCATTCACTTGAATGATCAATTCTCCTCTGTCAACATTAATCACAGCATTAATGGAAAGGGTCTGCCAAGGATAATGGATTCATCCATGCACTTACCAGTCTCTAAGACAATGAAATCAGCACGGATGTAATGGTCTTCAACCTTTACCAGAACATCCTCTACAAGTCCATAAGCTTGTTTTCTTGAGTTGTTTGCCATCTCTATTGAGATTCTTGCAGCTTGCACGTCAAAGATCCCTAGGTTCTCCACTACAGAAAGAGGCACGAGGTTTATGCTTGACCCTAGGTCACACAGAGCCTTCTCAAAGGCCATGGTGCCTATGGTACAAGGTATTGAGAACTTCCCAGGGTCCTGTCTCTTTTGAGGTAATCTTTGCCTAGTCAAGTCATCCAGTTCTTTGGTGAGCAAAGGGGGTTCATCCTCCCAAGTCCCATTACCAAATAACTTGTCATTTAGCTTCATGATTGCTCCAAGGTACTTAGCAACTTACTCTTCAGTGACATCTTCGTCCTCTTCAGAGGAAGAATACTTATCAGAGCTCATGAATAACAGAAGTAAATCCAATGGAATCTCTATGGTCTCAGTGTGAGCCTCAGATTCCCATGGTTCCTCATTAGGGAACTCATTGGAGGCCAGTGGACGTCCATTGAGGTCTTCCTCAGTGGTGATCACTGCCTCTTCCTCCTCTCCAAATTCGGCCATGTTAATGGCCTTGCACTCCCCTTTTGGATTCTCTTCTGTGTTGCTTGGAAGAGTACTAGGAGGGAGTTCAGTAACTTTCTTACTCAGCTGACCCACTTGTGCCTCCAAGTTTCTAATGGAGGACCTTGTTTCAGTCAAGAAACTTTGAGTGGTTTTGATTAGATCAGAGACCATAATTGCTAAGTCAGAGTGGCTCTGCTTAGAATTTTCTGTCTGTTGCTGAGAAGATGATGGAAAAGGCTTGCCATTGCCAAACCTGTTTCTTCCACCATTATTGTTGTTGAAACCTTGTTGAGGTCTCTATTGATCCTTCCATGATAGATTTGGATGATTTCTCCATGAAGGATTATAGGTATTTCCATAGGGTTCTCCCATGTAATTCACCTCTTCCATTGAAGGGTTCTCAGAATCATAAGCTTCTTCTTCAGATGAAGTGTCTTTAGTACTGCCTGGTGCAGTTTGCATTTCAGACAGACTTTGAGAAATCATATTGACTTGCTAAGTCAATATTTTGTTCTGAGCCAGTTGGTGCACGAAATTGCAATAACACTTTTGCAATCCCGCACAACTAACCAGCAAGTGCACTGGGTCGTCCAAGTAATACCTTGCGTGAGCAAGGGTCGATCCCACGGAGATTGTCGGCTTGAAGCAAGCTATGGTTATCTTGTAAATCTTAGTCAGGATATCAGAAATTATCAGGATTGATTGTAAAAAGCAGAAGAACATGAAAAAGGGTACTTGTTTTGCAGTAATGGAGAATAGGCTGAGGCTTTGGAGATGCTCCATCTTCCGAATCTCTGCTTTCCTACTGTCTTCTTCTTCAAACATGCAAGTCTCCTTCCATGGCAAGCTGTATGTAGGGTTTCACCGTTGTCAGTGGCTACCTCCCATCCTCTCAGTGAAAGCGATTGCATATGCTCTGTCACAGCATAGCGGAATTCATCTGTCGGTTCTCAATCAGGCCGGAATAGAATCCAGTGATTCTTTTGCGTCTGTCACTAACGCCCCGCCCTCAGGAGTTTGAAGCACGTCACAGTCATCCAGTCATTGAATCCTACTCAGAATACCACAGACAAGGTTTAGACCTTCCGGATTCTTGAATGCCGCCATCAGTTCTAGCTTATACCACGAAGATTCCGATTAAAGAACTAAGAGATAATTACTCAATCTAAGATAGAACAGAGGTGGTTGTCAGGCACATGTTCATGGTTGAGAATGATGATGATTGTCACGGATCATAACATTCATCCGGATTAAGAACAAGTATTATCTTAGAATTGAAGCAAGCATGATTGAATAAGAAACAGTAGTAATTGCATTAATCCATCAAGACACAGCAGAGCTCCTCACCCCCAACCATGGGGTTTAGAGACTCATACTGTGGAAAGAAACGTGTAAGAAATGTTATGAGGTCATAAGGTACGGATACAATGTCAAAAGATCCTATAAGTAGTAAAAGCTAGTATCCTAAGGTTTACAGGAATGAGTAAATGACAGAAAAATCCACTTCCGGGCTCACTTGGTGTGTGCTTGGGCTGAGCAATGAAGGAATTTCGTGTAGAGACCTTTTCTGGAGTTAAACGCCAGCTTTCATGCCAGTTTGGGCGTTTAACTCCAAATTTTATGCCAGTTCCGGCGTTTAACGCTGGAATTTCTGTAAGTGACTTTGAGCGCCGGTTTGGGCCATCAAATCTTGGGCAAAGTATGGACTATTATATATTGCTAGAAAGCCCAGGATGTCTACTTTCCAATGCCGTTGAGAGCGCGCCAATTGGGCTTCTGTAGCTCCAGAAAATCCACTTTGAATGCAGGGAGGTCAGAATCCAACAGCATCTGCAGTCCTTTTCAGTCTCTGGATCAGATTTTTGCTCAGGACCCTCAATTTCAGTCAGAAAATACCTGAAATCACAGAAAAACACACAAACTCATAGTAAAATCCAGAAAAGTGAATTTTAATTAAAAACTAATAAAAATATACTAAAAACTAACTAAAAGATACTAAAAACATACTAAAAACAGTGCCAAAAAGCATACAAATTATCCGCTCATCACAACACCAAACTTAACTTGTTGCTTGTCCCCAAGCAACTGAAAATCAAAATAGGATAAAAAGAAGAGAACATACTATAGATTTCAAAATATCAAAGAAACATAGCTCCAATTAGATGAGCGGGACTAGTAGCTTTTTGCCTCCGAACAGTTTTGGCATCTCACTCTATCCTTTGAAGTTCAGAATGATTAGCATCTATAAGAACTCAGAACTCAGATAGTGTTATTGATTCTCCTAGTTAAGTATATTGATTCTTGAACATGGCCAGTGTATGAGTCTTGGCTGTGGCCCAAAGCACTCTGTCTTCCAGTATTACCACCAGATACATACATGCCACAGACACATAATTTGGTGAACCTCTTTAGATTGTGACTCAGCTTTGCTAAAGTCCCCAATTAGAGGTGTCCAGGGTTCTTAAGCACACTCTTTTGCCTTGGATCACAACTTTTATTCCTTTCTTTTTCTCTCTTTTTTTTTTGAATTTTTTTTTCACTGTTTTCACTGCTTTTCTTGCTTCAAGAATCAATTTGATGATTTTTCAGATCCTCAATAACAGTTCTCTTTCTCCTCATTCTTTCAAGAGCCAACAATTTTAACATTCTCAAAGCAACAAATTCAAAAGACATATGCACTGTTCAAGCATTCATTCAGAAAACAAAAAGTATTGTCACCACATCAAACTAATTCAACTAGTTTCAGAGATAACTTTTGAAACCCTGTACTTCTTGTTCTTTTGTGATTAAAGCATTTTTCTTTTAAGAGAGGTGATGGATCATAGGACATTCATAGCTTTAAGGCATAACTTAAATTTATTAATTATGAACTAAGAATAAGACTCAATATAGATATAAGATGAAACTAAAAAAAAATATAAATAGAAAATAAAACAAAAAAAACGCAAACATAGGCTCCTAATGATAGAGGTTTTCACAGAGTTAGGACTCAACAACCTTGATTTTGAGAAGTGGATGCTCCCTCAGCTTGAGAGGAGAACTTTGGCGTTTCATCTCTTGAATTTCACGCCCCTGCTTCTCTTGTTCCTTCCATTGTCTTCTTGGTGATTGGCTGTTCAATGGGTATGAGTTCATCTTCTTCTATCTTCACCCCAGCCTTTACAGAGCAAGGAGATCAAGCTTGGGTAAGCCAATTTGGTTACAGTGGAATTCCTATTTGCAATTGTGTAGATCTCACAAGCAATCACATGATGCACCTCCTTCTTTTCCAAGCATAATGCAATGAATCATCACTGCTCTCTTGATGGTGACCTCAGAACGGCTGCTAGTGGGCAATATGGAACGCCCAATGAAGTCTAGCCAACCTCTTGCAATTGGTTTGAGGTCTCCCCTCTTGAGTTGGTTTGGGACACCCTTAGAATTGGTATCCACTTAGTTCCAGGAGGCATATGTCCTCTAGGACTTGATCCAACCCCTTATCTACTCTCACCATCCTCCTATTAAAGGAATCAGGATCATCTTGCAGTTGAGGCAACTTGAAGATTTCTCTTATTTTGTCCAGATGGAAGTATAACTTTCCCTCTGACCATGGTTCTGTGGGTATGGTAAGCAGTTCAGTCATTCTCTGCTTATCTGTTAGCCACAGATTTGAGTAGAATTCCTGAACCATGTTCCTTCCAACCTTTGTTTCAGGGTTGGTTAGAACTTCCCATCTCTGTTTCGAATTTGCTCTTGGATCCCCGGATATCTTCTTTCAGATCAAATTTAACTTCCGGGATCACTGACCTCAGACCCATTATTTTATGATAATGGTCTTCATGTTCTTTGGTTAAGAACTTCTCTTCATTCCAAAGATTCTTTGGATTATTCTCTTTCTTGCCTCTTAAATTGGTTTGTTTTCCCTTAGGAGCCATGATATGATGAATCTGGCTTAGTGATCGGAAAAGCACACCAAACTTAGAGGTTTGCTTGTCCCCAAGCAAAATAAAAGAGAGAAGAGAGGGGGAGGAAGAGGAAATTCGAATGGTGTGTTGGAATGAGGGAGCCAAACGTGTATTTATAAGGTGGGGAGGGGAGTTTTCGAAAAAAAAAGGGTGAGTTTTTGAAGAAGATATGGAAAGAAATTGAGAAAAGGGTGAGTTTTTGAAGAAGATTTGGGATTAATTTGAAATAGATTTGAAGAATGGTTTTGATTTGTGAAAATTTGAAAGTGAATGATGAAGGGTTGAAGTGCATTTATGTAGAAGAGTATGGTTAAAAAGAGGAAAGTTTGAAAAAAATTGAGTTGAAAACAAAAATGTGGTCCCCCCACCTTTCTGGCGTTAAACGCCCAGAATGGCACCCATTCTGGCATTTAACGCCCATTTGCTACCCTTTTTGGGCGTTTAACGCCCAGCCAGGTGCCCTGGCTGGCGTTAAACGCCAAAAATCCTTTATCACTGGGCGTTTTTCCAAACGCCCAGGATGCTGCACCACTGGCGTTAAACGCCCAGAATGGTGCCCATTCTGGCGTTTAACGCCCAAAATGGCACATTCCTGGCGTTAAACGCCCAGAATGGTACCCATTCTGGCGTTTAACGCCCAAAATGCCCCTTACTGGTGTTTTTTCGCCAGTAAGCTCTTTTCTCTGCTTTTTGAGCTGAATCCTTCTGTAACTCTGTGAATTCCTTCATTTTGATACTTGCCTCTGTAAGAACAATTCATACAACTTTCCTAATGACTGGGTTGCCTCCAGCAAGCGCTTCTTTACTGTCTTTAGCTGGACTTTCACTGAGAATCACTCAAGTCTCAGTTTTGAGCATTCCTGCTCAAAATTTCCTTCAAGATAGTGCTTGATTCTCTGTCCATTAACAATGAACTTCTTGTCAGAATC